>NC_029780.3:117874936-117875345 GCF_000817695.3 Arachis duranensis | reverse complement strand
ATTGCTTACGTCATTGTTTATTATCTTGCACCAGCTACATTGTTGGTGCTCTATGACCTAAGCGCTTACGTCACTATGCAATAATGTTGAGAGATGCTTCAGATGTGCTGTCCTCTTCCTTCATTATGTGGCCTTCAGATGTGTTGTCTCCTTCCTTTATCATGTGGGTAGATTCCGTTTCATTATTGCTTTCTTCACATAGCTGGCACTTGTGGTCTTCTCTGTCTTTTATCAAATAGCAGAGATTCCTTTTTATCCCTTCGGGGAGCTTTTCTAAGAGTCCAGATAAGTTGTAGAATGCTGATTCAAATTTCACTAAGAGTCTCATCTCTCTTTCTTCAATTTCATTCCTTTTACTGGACACAAGCAAAGTATTTCTGCTTTTTTAATTGATTCTTGTGTGAGATTC
>NC_029780.3:117869808-117872250 GCF_000817695.3 Arachis duranensis | reverse complement strand
CAATATCCTGATTTTGCATCAAGAGATGAAAACCAAGTTGCTCCTTTGATTTTTTCTAAAATAGAATCTTTTCTTAGAAGTTTATGAGCATCACCAATAGTTGCTTCATTCATCTTCTTATAGTTAATAACCATTCTTCGTTTTCCCCTTTTAATTTCATTATTGTTTTCAACATAAAAGGCTGGAGCCGCATGAGGACTTTTACTTAATCTTATAATTCCTTTTTCTAAAAGATCTCTACATTCTAAAGAGAACTCTTCTCTATCTCTTGCGGAATAAGGAATTTTATTTGGAACATTTATTTCTTTTGTAGGATCTTTTAATTTAATGCTTACTAATTCATTATTTGTATTTTTAATATCTAAAGGATTTTCAGCACAAATTTCATCCAAAAGTTCCTCTATCTTTATTTCAAGATTATTTTTTGGAATGTTTATTTGAAAGTATATATTTAAATAACATGTTTCTAATATAGAAAATATTTTAAATTTTAAGATCTTATCTATAGTAGTAGTTGGTATTTTTATACGTTTTGATTTTTGATTTATTGAAGAATCATATGGAGCTTTTAAAACTATGTATGTTAATTCTTGAATGAATGGATGATATAGTTTTAAAAAGTTATTTCCTATGATAAAATCCATTCCAGAATCTAACATATATATAGATGGAACAATGAACCTATAATTTTGAATAAAAATTTCAGTCATCTCTGTTTTTTGGTCAATTTTATGTATTGATTTGTCAGCTATTCTAACTCTTAGTGGTTTCTTTAATTTTTTCCAATCAAGTTTTATATTTGAACTAGCAAAGCATTGTGTTACTCCAGAATCTATAAAAGCATTTATAAATTTTTCTACTATTTTTATAGTAATAAATGTGGCATTATTACTCAGTCTCTGAATCTGTTTCTGAGACATATTCAAAAATATAGTCTAAATTATCATCAGATTCTTCTAATGGTCCATGAAACAAGACTTAGCAATTTCTATTTATTTAGTAAGATCTTTTTTATCCTTCTTTTTCGGACATTCATTTGCATAATGTCCTTCTTCTTGGCAATACCAGCACTTACAGTTTTCTTTTTTATTTGAGCAATAGTCACTTTTTTACCTTTTGTTTTTATTGTTATTTCTTGTTCTAAAATACCTCTTTTTTCTCCAGTTTGGATAGTATTTTCTTTTTCTAAATTGATATTTTCTATTTCTCTGAAAATTTTTATTAAGCCCATATTTTTGGGGTATCTCTTCATTATCCTGACAGCAAATTCTAATTATATTTGCAAATCTTTTTTGAGTTGCTTCTTGCATACAACGCTCTTTTATTTCCTCTCTTATTGCAGAGGTTGCTCCACCAAAATTATTTTCAATTGTCCCTCTATTTATTTCTCTTATAAATCTTCCCATTATAAATTCATTAGCAGGATATGGAAGTTTTGTTATATACATACTAAGATAATGATTTTTATCTTCTTCTTTTAATTTGTAATAATGTATTCTATATTCACATATATAAGATTCCACATTACATAGATCATATATCTGGATATTAGCTAAATGGTTTTTTGCTTCTTGATATTCTTTATTATAGACTTCTTGTTTATGATCTATAATATTTTTTCCAAAAAATTCTTTATATAGAATCATCATTATATATAATATCTTATCATAAGCTGTTATTTTTGTTGCTAAATCTTCTATTATTTGGTTTTCTATTGATGTCATATAATCTCTTATAGTTCCTTTAGTATGAAACCCTATATAATTCCAAATATCTCTTCCAGACAATTCACTAAGTTTTGGATTAGTAAAAGCTTCTAATAAAAAGGAATTCAACCAATTTTCAAAAATTTCTTTTTCATTCTTTTTACAGTCTAAATCAAGCATTCTTTCTCCTTCCATTTCTTGGATTTTAGGAACGTACTTTGATGGTATTTTTGTATATTTTGAATCTTTATTTATAAACCCTTTTTTAAAAGCATAATTATCAAAACATGTTTCCCATTTATATTGAGATTGGTTATCTTTAGATGTTCCAGCTTCATTTTTTACTTGTATTGGAATTGCTGGTTCTTCGTCACTTGAATAATCTAGGATGTGTTCTTCATTTTCTATATTTTCAGAATTTACTAATTCTTCTTCTATTTGAAATCCTTGTTCCATAATATTATTTTCTTGAGCCATTTTTAATTGTTTAAAAAGCATTATAACTTCTTCTAATTTTTCCTCAATATTCATAATTTTAGTGGTGGTTTTACTTTTAGATCTGTTATGTTGATTATATTTTGAAAATTTTCTTCTTTGGGATTCTCTTTTTCTTTATTTATTTGAAATTTTATGGATACTAATATTTCTTCAAGCATATCTACTATAGAATTTAATTGTGGGTATAAAGTATGATAAAGATGTGGAGAATCATTTCCATGGTAACATTTCTTAGAAA
>NC_029780.3:117830151-117869695 GCF_000817695.3 Arachis duranensis | reverse complement strand
TAGAATGACACTAAACTTAAGTATAGGAAAGAAAATCCAATATTTTCTTAATTGAACTAGCTAATACTAAAAAATTAGCCTAATATTTAATTTCATAAAATCTTAACATAAAAAATAAAAATAAATCTTAATTTCTTTTTTGTGCTGAATAAATTTAAATCTTTCGTTAACCTGAATATATTTCAATGGACAAAATATTATTTTTGATATATTTTTCTATATTAAATCTTAACAATGCCACTCATAATAGGAGAAATAAAACACTACAAAAGAATAAAAAATATACTACAAAGAGTTATTAAAATTAAAAAAAAAAACATAATCAAATTAGAAAGAGATTATTAAAAGTTAGACTTGAATAACTTGTGGACGACTGAAAAAAATAAGAGTAAAATGGAGATAAGACTAGAGGAAAGAGAAAAAAAAAAGAGAAGAAGAATATATATTAGTGAAACAAGGAGAAAAAGATGAGAAGAGAAACAAATGGAAAAAAAAATGATGGATGAAGAAAGAAAGGAAGAAGGGTTAGGATAGGTGAAAATATATATTAGTGAAACAAGGAGAAAAAGATGAGAAGAGAGACAAATGGAAAAAGAAAATGATGGATGAAGAAAGAAAAGAAGAAGGGTTAGGATAGGTGAAAGGGAATGGAAGAAGCGAGGGAGTGTCACCGCTGCTTTGTGAAATAGTATGGACAATGGCTTTCTAAAAAACTTTCTTGCTTTGATGTAGAGAAGAGAGAGAATTGCAGAGATTTCTCTCAATGATAGATAATTTTATGGATAAGTATTGTTTTGGTCTTTAAAATTTAGGGTCGGAATCAAAATTATCTTTTACGTAATTTTTTATTTAGAATCGTCCTAAACGTTTTATTTCGTATTAAAATCGTCCTTTTAACTTTTTATGGACAAAAATACTCTCTACCACTATCAGCATCTTTACCACCACCAAATATACTATTAAATCAGATTCAAGAACACCAAATCAGATTAAACAACATCAAATTCAATAACAAAATCAACACACAACAACAATAAAATTAAAAAATAACAAATCAAAATTAGAATTATAAACAAACACAGAAGTAGAAGCAGAAGAAGCAGAAGAAGACACAGAAATTGAAGAAGCAGAAACTCAAGCAAAAGCAGAAAAGAGAGAGGAAAGAAGGGGTGACGGCGAGCCAGTGACCAAGGGGGAAGGAGTCGTCGCCGTCACACGCGTCACCGTCGCCATCGTGTCGCACCCAGGAGAGAGAGATGCGAGCCAGTGACCAAGGGGGAGGAGTCGCCGTCGTTACACGCGTTGCCGTCGAGGTGAGGAATGCGTCGCGCCCAGCTGTCGCTCATTCTCGTCCCACCGCGAGGTGGAGGTCGTCGCGTTGCCGCCGAAGAGAGACAGAAAGATAGAGAGAAGGAGCCTACAAAGATGGAGAAGACACGACGGTGGTGGTGAATGGTCATTGTGTTGCCGCCGCTTTCCGTCTCCCCTCCCGTCTTCCCCTTCCCTCTCCCCCTTCTCTCTCTTCCTTTCTCCTTTCTCCTTCTCCCCCACCCTTTCGCGTACCTTTTTCATTTCTCCCCTCTAATGCGTTTTTTTCTTTTATTTTTTTAAAAATTTAAAATTTTTTTATTAAAATATAGGTAATTTAGTAATAAAATTAAAAATTTTATTTAAATGGACGATTTTAATACGAAATAAAACGTTTATGACGATTCTAAATAAAAAATGATGTGAGGGACAATTTCGATTCCAACTCTAAACTTTAGGAATCAAAACAATACTTATCCTATAATTTTATACATATGTCTTATTTAAATTTAAAATTTGCATTTTAATTGTATTTATTTTTAATTATTTAATTTGATATAAATTAAAAAATGCAACAAGAAAACTATATTGTCACTCGTTTTCACTACAGAAGAAAATAAAGAATTTAATTATGGTTAAAAGTTAAAACATCTGGAATCTAATTAGTGTTTATTAGAGAAAAAAAATAATAGGAGTGCACGTTAACTAAAGAAATTTATCAACATGTAGCTATTTAGAGTAATAAATATTCGTTCTTTAATTACGAAAAATGATACTAATATTTAAATGACATTATTTGCACATTTTTTTTTGTAAAATATACATTTATCTCTCTTATGTAATTTAATTCTTAATTTCTTTTACTAATTTTTTTTAAATTAATATAATTATATATATTAATGATAATTATTTGATTAATTCAAATAATAATAATATAAAATATTTTAATTTGTTACAAAAATATTCAATTGAAAATTGCTATATATTTTACAATTAATTATAAAATATTAAATATTAAAGATAAATAAAATTTAGAGTTAAGTATTTTTTCGTCCTTAAATATGTGAGGTGAAAATCAAAATTATCCCTACTCAGAAAATCCAAGTTAAACTCTAGAGGTGATGGCCCATTTTAAGTGTTCGAAAGGATCAATAACAATGCTTACAAGATAACCAAGTTGGGTTGGTCTAGTGGTTAGCTCACTAGTCCGCTTAAGCAAGTGTCGGGGGTTCGAATCCCGCCTTGTGCATGCAGCAACCCATTGGCCAGCGGCAAACCCTTAAATGGAGCTCAGTACCGCGGCGGATTAGTCCTTGACCTGTCGGGTTGGGGGATACCGTGGGAAACCAAAAAAAAAAAACAATGCTTACAAGATTGACCTTTCAGGTGAGTATAATATGTCTTTTGATTTGGATGCAGATTCGAGGAAGAATCATTTTCAGGAGGAAGAGAATGATACGAGCTCTGTTGGACAAACTGAGAACTGTTTGGTCTAATTACAAGAACAACAACTAAGAGAATAAAAGAATATTTTACAAACATGGCAAAATCATTTTGTTCAGGAGATGCATCAAGAATTGGATAGGACAACGATTAACGATTATGAAAAGTCAAATGTCTTACTATTTATAAGTTATATTGAAAACTCTTGTTAGTCAAGTTAAATCAAATAGACATCACTTTCTTAGTATTTATTTTAAGATTTATTTTATGTTTATTTTAGGGCAATTTACCTAAATAAATAAATTGGGTGAAAGCTTTACTCAAATACACAAAACAGAAATCCCTTACGTACATGTGCATTTTCACACTTCTATGTAAACCGTGGGAAGCTACCACGGTTTCTGATTTTAACATAAACCGTGGCAAGCTACCACGGATTATGGTGTTTGTGGTTTGTGTGTAAACCGTGGCAAGCTCCAACGGTTTACGAAGAGAGAAAGCTAAGCATAAATCATGGCAAGCTCCCACGGTTTATGAAGGAGGAATTTTTATCATAAACCATTTATTTTTAGATGTTTAATTGCATCAATGTGATATCATTTACAATATATAAAATAATTATTATATTATTATTATATTATAGATTAAGATTCACTAATTTAAATTTCTTTTTATTTTTAATATAAGCATTAGAAATAAATAAAATTTTTATAACTAAATGTAGTGTAATAAAATATATATAATATTAATTAGTTCTTAAAAAATTCTAAAGAAATAGTTTCTTTCATTTTAGTAAAATAACTATTTATTAAAGTTGACAAATTAATTATTTTCTTCTCATATACAGTTTTTTTAAGACATAAAAATAATTAATTAGGACATTGGTTAAGATAATTAAAGTCACTATTTCATTAAATTTTTAATTTAAAGAAAAATCCTAAGTTAATTTTGGTATAGAAATTTCGAATTTGAAAACATTGATAAAAATTATGTTGAATTTTGATTTATTTGATTCTCATTTAAATTAATCACTACATAAGTTAAAGTTCTGTTTTGAAGTAATATTCGAGCTTTAATCTGATTTTTAAAATTTTAATTTACTTAGTTTGATTTTTTAACTTAGGTATCCGTGACTCATATTAGGGTTTTAAGTGTTTAGTTGAAAAAAAATAAGTTAAAAAAAATTTCAATTGTCACATCAAATAGTCGCTAGAATGTATAATGTAGCAGTCGTTAGTCCATCTCAGCATGTCGTTAACGATTTTGTGAGACAGTGACAAAAATAAGATTAGGAACCAATGTGAGTCATAACTATTAAGTTGGGAGACTAAATTGAGTAAATCGAAATTTTTGAAATTAGATTGAAACATAGTTGTTAATTAGAACCGAACCAGTGATCGAACCGATCAAACTACTGGTTCACTAGTTTATTGGTTCAACCGATAAATCACTGGTTGAACCGATAAAACCGGTCTCACGTAAATATAAAATATAAAATAGTTAAAAACTTAAAATTAAAATTTGAAATACATATCTTCACTATTATTTTATGAAGAATCAAGTCTCAACTTTTAAAAATAACTAATATAGAAAAACCATAAAATTTTAATACTATAATAGTATCCATTAATTTTAAAAATAGAAAAAATAAAAATTAAATTAAATTAGATATTTATGTATACTATATAATTAGTATTTGTCAAATATTATACTTATAAGTGCAATGACTAAGTGTCAAATATAATACTTCATAAACCGTGGGAGCTTGCCACGGTTTATGCTTAGCTTTCTCTCTTCGTAAACCGTTGGAGCTTGCCACGGTTTACACACAAATCACAAACACCATAATCCGTGGTAGCTTGTCACGGTTTATGTTAAAATCAGAAACCGTGGTAGCTTGCCACGGTTTACATAGAAGTGTGAAAATACACAATCAGGGAAGGAATTTCTGTTTTGTGTATTTGAATAAAGCTTTCACCCAATTTATTTATTTGGGTAAATTGCCCTTTATTTTATGTTTATTTTGTTTTGTTTGTTTTAGGCTCAATTATGAGTTGACTCATTTATTTTAGTGAACTTATGAGTTAGAATTTTAAACTTAAGAAGTATAAAAATTCTTTAAAATGTGGTAGTCACTTTTTTTAAAAAATTGTTTATGAATAAAATTTTTTTGAATTTTTTTGAGAAACTTAGGTGTGAACAGATAAGGTAGAGTAATTCTCTTAACTGTTACATCAGAAAATCAAATTGAGGTAGAAGAATCTTCTTCTTTGATTTTTCAGTTTATTTTGAATTTCGTTCCATATCAGGAAGAGCTAAAGGAAATGCCTCCCCCAAGCTGTTGAAACATCACCAACTTCTCTTCTTGCTGAAATCATTAGGAAAACCAACTCTGTCACTGTTAAGAGACTTGCTAACTTATGACTTTTGTTTCCACACTCTGAAATTCAAGCATTCTAGGAAGAAGAATAAACTAACTTTGATGCTGATTTCTGAACATTATGTAAATAGGACCAGTAACTTTTTTTTATACAGGGTTATTGCCATTACAAACAGTATGGTCGGTTTGATTGTTAAGCCTTTTTTTGTTTAGCCCTTTTATTAAAATAATGATAGTAATTATGGTTAGTTTTCTTGATATGGATCAAACAATTATGTTCAGACAATATTATTGTTCCAATTTCAATATGTAGAAGTCTCTAGTTTATCTATATATCATTAGAATCTTGTGCAATGTGTGATTGATTCCATGCAAGGTTGACTTTAACACTTAATTTTAAGTTCAATAAAGCAAGTTACAATATGTAGAGGTTAATCTCGCATACAATAATTTCAATAAATCATAGTTTTCAATTCATTGCTAAACATCATGTTATTCCTAATTCATAACACAATACATTTTTTATTAAAGTTAAACTCTTTACAGAACTATTACTTAAAAATACAAAATACACAAATTAATTTCACTACTAAAATCACAATAATCAATCTCATGAACACAAAAGAGCATTAACATTCTTAGGGCTCTGATTTCTGTTTTCAAATTGTCCATTTTCCATGTCATGTTCAAATTCCACTCATCATGATTACTCTTAATTTTTATATTAGTTTTTATATCTATATTTTTTCTATCATATTTATTTTCACCAACCAACTTAAAGAAGTTGCAATAACTATCCTTTTCCAGAAATTTAAAATGAATAACATTGAAAATCCTACAAATACTAAGAATGTTAAAAATGAAAAATTTTATGGAATAACTCACCCGATATTTTAGACATATATGAAACATCTATGTCTTTAACCCATAATGATATATTAGGTCTTTGTTTTTTTTCTTTCTTCACATTAACAAGTTGGAGCCATGGCTACCAAGTGACTGAGAAGACGCCCCACCACCACGACCTCCATTTTCACCAGCCATCATGTCGGCGACCTCCAAAATTGATCTCTAAACCTCTGCAACTCCAATCAAACGTAAGGGGATTTATATGCATTACGATGGGATTAGAGTTCTTTAATTAGGATTAATTTAAAGAAATTTCGTTAAGTTATCTTGTTAAAAGACAATTGGATTTATAAGCGTGTACTAACATAAATTTTCGTTAACGACGTCAACGAAAAAATTAACGTGATTAATTCGAAGTTTTTTAAAAATAAACTTGATTAAAAAAATTATTCAAGAACTAAAATAAAGATTGCGTGATGTTTAAAAAATTAGTTTAAACTATTTACTTGATATTATAATATTTAAGTCAGTTAGTATGTAGATTGTTAAATATTTTTTGTGTATCTACTTCTTCTTTCTTGCGTTTTTCCCTTATATTTACTTCTTTTTTTTAAGTAAAAATCTCAACACAATAAGGTGGAGCATTTAAAAAGTCCAAAATTGCAATATAAACACTAAAAAAGAAACTGTATTTATCTCCTGGCATTCCTTTCCAACCACGTATTCCAAATGATAGCAAAAAAGTCAATCAGCCACCTGTTATATTCGTCTTTTCTTACAGGAGCTTCTGTCCAACTCTCAAAGTGTTGCTTAATGGTTCCTGGAATAGACTAAAGTTTATTATAGGCATATAACCAAGTACACCACACCTGCCACGTGAACTCACAACCAATGAATAAGTGAAAATCATTCTCAGTTTCTTTTTTATATAAAACACAAATCATATCTCTGTGATCAATAATGTCCAATCTAATCAATCTTTCCTTAGTATTGACCCTACCAACTAACACAAATCAGGTGAATAGCTCAACTCTTGGTGGTACTAGTCCTCTTCATATAGATCTAGTGAAACTATAACTCGTAATGTCCTCCGTGAGAGTCTCAGCCTGCAAAACCTACACAAATGAGTTAGTAGAATAAACTCCTGATCTATTAAATTTTCATACTATTCTGTCATCCCTCTCACTTGTTAACCTGACAGATTGTAGAACTCCATAAAGTTGGTTAACTAACTCTAACTCCCATTGGAATAGTACTCTTCTCCAATGAAAGTTTCATATCCACTCAAACCCATTCCAAAACCTATAATCCCCTATTACAGATCCAACTTGGTTTGAAATCGAGAAAAATTTTGGAAATACATCCTGCAACATACCACATGATAGCCAATTATCTTCCCAAAAATGAATTCTTCTACCATCTCCTAGCTCTAATGATAACCCTCTGACCATCTTATCTCTCACTTGCTATTCTCTTATCTGCAACTGACAAATGTCCCTCCACAGATCCTTTGTTTTAGGAACCAGCTGACAAGAAAGAAGGACATTTGGATTCAAGTCATTGCAGGAGCACACAATTTTCTTCCATAATGAGAAATCTTCCTTTGAAAATTGCCACCACCACTTGAATAACAATGCTGTATTCCGGAGCACTATATCCCACCCCACTAAAGGTACCCCATTCCTTCCGTCCTCATTACTCCACAAGAACCTCATATGCAAAGATATTAACTTATCTACTACTGTTTTGGGTATCTTATATAAGCTAAGATAGTAAACCAGTAGACTATTAAGCACATATTTTATGAATACCAACTTACCAGCTTTATTAATCATTTTGGGTTTCCACAGATTGAGTTTCTCTTCTATTTTGTCTATAATAGGTTTCCATGTTTTGACCAATTTTGGATTTGCTCCCAAAGAAATACCAAGATATTGACTGGCAACGTTGCATCCTTACATCCCAACAAGCTACACATCCTTTGTGACCACTCTCACTCGCAATTAACCAGAATCAAGCTAGATTTATCAATGTTAATACTCAAGCCAGACATCATCTCAAAACACCATATAAGCCGCTTATAATTGCAAATAGTCTCTTTCTCTGGGGGGCAAAAAAGTATTATGTCATCCACAAATTGTAAGTGAGTCAACTCAATATTGTCTTTTCCAACCAACAAAGAAGAGATCCTTCCATGTCTTACTGCCTCTCTTACCATCCTATGAAGGACCTCAATAACAAGAACAAAAAGAAACGGAGAAAGAAGATCTCCTTGTCATAAGTCCCATTCCATTTTAAAAGATTTAGAAGGCGAGCCATTTATCAAAAGCGACATAGACGCCGTGCACACAGATTTCTTGATCCACACTCTGCATCTTTGCCCAAAGCCTATTTTCTGAAGTACAATATCCACAAACTTTCACTTGACTCTATCGTAAGCTTTTTGAAAGTCCAGTTTAATTATTGCCGATTTCTTCTTTCTTTGCTTCAACCATTGCACAGTTTTACACGCAATCAAACCTCCATCATGAATCTTTCTCCCCTGCACAAATGCACTTTGAGTCTTCCCTACTAAGTCCTTTGTACCAACACTTTTGAAATGAGCTTATACACACACCCTACCATACTAATTGACCGAAGATCTTTAATCTCCCTTGCTCCCACAAACTGTGGAGTCAGAACCACCCATGTAACATTAGAATCTCTTGGTAGCTCAACTGACTGGAAGAAATCCATGACAATTGCAGTAAACTCATGACCAATTTCTCCCTAACACTTCTTTATGAAGTTCATATTGTAGCCATCACAGACAGGGGCCTTAGACGACTCGCAATCCCAAACTGCTTCCTTTATTTCGTTAGTCGAAGGCATCCTCTCTAAGTCTGTAGCCTCCTCTTCCTGTATCTTGTTAACTAGGCCATCCCGAATACTTACCAAAGGTGACGCTTCCTGACAATACAAGTTCTTGTAAAAATCTCTTATTGCACTCTTAATTCTGCCTTGATTCCTCACCAATCTGCCACTTATCACCAACACATCAATCTGATTACTTCTTCTTCTTACTGAGGTTAAATTATGAAAATATCTAGTGTTCTTATCCATGTACTTAGCATGTCGGGACCTTGACATCTGCTTCCAATAGATTTCCTTCTTGACATACCAACGCTTACAGAAGCTAACTAGAGCTCTCCTTCTTACCTCCATAGTCCCATCATAAATTTCATCACTAGTCAAATCATCCAACTTCTTGATTTCATCCTCCAACTCTGTACCTTCAAATCAATATCACCAAACTTCTCCTTGTGTCATTTACTCAAAGGTATCGTCAAAGCCTTCAACTTTTCAGTAAATTGAACCTCTCCTAGACCCCTCTATTCCTCCTTTACCATTATGAGAAATCCGTCATGTATAAACAAAGAATCTAGACTTCGAAATGGCTTCACCTCCCTTCTTAATCTATTATCTTCTACTATTAAAAGAGAATGATCAGATAAATCTCTTGGCTCACTTTTAACTTTTAAGCCGCATATTCAAGGCATTCTTGACTAACAAAGACTCTATCAATGCAACTATAAAATTGATCTCTGAATCATATAAATTTATTATCATTCAGTTCTAAATCCACTAAATCTATATCCCTTATATTTACTTATGTTGTTACTAGCTGATTAGTCGTTAGTCTGACTTGATAGATTTTTATGCCTTAACATTTTGATATCTTTGTCTTTAATCAGCCATCCTCTGATTCTATGGTGTTTTAACTCCCTTTATTCCATTAGTCCATGTTCAAAAATCTTGCTATAATTATTTGGGCCTTTATTCGGGTACTCGAATACTTGGGCCTTATATGTAACAAATTTATATAACCATAACATTTATATATTAATTTTGGATGATATGTGATTAGGTAGAATTTGAAAGAGAAATGAAGAAGTATAGAGGATAAGCTCTTTTAGCGGTGTAGACCGCCTTTGTTCTCTCTCAGGAGAATCTTCCTTTTAGGAGTGTCTTCGTTCATCTCTCTTTTATATGACATTTCTGCTTTCTTTACTCTTGTATTTCTTGTCATGGCATAAGCAGAGGAGCTGTCTATCGAGGGAGATGTGGTCCGTCTCAACCCAGCATATGATGAGAGCTTTATTGAAGGAAATCTGAACATGGTAGGCAAGATTATCTCTGACAAGGAAGTCAGCTTCAGCACGTGTAAAGCAGCACCGCTGGGAATTTGGGGAAATCCGGAGGGAGTGGCCATTACAGAGGTGGGCAGAAATAAGGTTCTGATCAGCTTCAGAGACGCCAGCAAGGGTGTTCAGATACGGAAAAGTGGACCTTGGAGCATCAGAGGAAATTTTTTGAACCTGCAGATTTGAGATGGCAGACAGTCAGTATATGGTAGATGTGGAAAAGTATTATTCATGGTAGGAATTTTCTTTTGAGAAATGATAGATGGATGATTGGGAATGGAGAGCGAGTAAGAATTCTGGGGGATAAGTGGATAATAAACTTGGACAATGATCTTGCTGTTAGAAACCTTGATATTGAGTTTGTGAAGGATCTAATTATTCAAGGAGAGGGGTGGAATATGGATAAGTTAAAGTTGTATTTTGATGAAGCTTCAGTTGATAAAATCCTTAGAACCTCAGTAAGTCTTTTTGGTAGAGAGGATAGGTTTTGTTGGCCTTTCAGATCGGATGGCATTTACACCATCAAAACGGGATACCATGTTGCTCGGAATGAAAGGAGCCTGCAGAACAATAATCCATCCACCAGTGTTGACTTAAAGTTCTTATGGCAAGAGATCTAGAGTTTAAGAGTTCCTCAAAAAATCAGAACCTTTTTATGGCGGGCTTCGCATAACATTCTTCCTGTCTTCGCAAATCTTTTTGATAAAAGAATCACTAATACTCCTATGTGCCCTATTTGTTTGCAGGAACCAGAGACCATTGAGCATGCATTGCTACTATGTCCCTGGACTAGAGCGGCTTGGTTTGGAGCACAAATTCAATGCTGTCCTACGACCCTAACAGTTTCTTCTTTTGGAAAGTGGATGATGGAACTTCTAGAAAAAATGAAGCTGAATGCAGGGGCTAATTATGATCTTTTCAGCAATAAGGTTGGGTTTCTAGTTTGGGAGGTGTGGAAAGCGGGGAATTTAGCAATATATCAGAAGATCAATCCTAATCCTATAATAGTCATTCAGAAGGCTAAACTAATGGAGCTAGAATTTGCGAAAATGATAGAAGAACCAGTAAAGCATGCAACTACTGTAACAAGATTAGGCAGGGTTACCTGGAGACTGCCGCTGTAAGGTTGGATCAAATGCAATGTTGATGCAGCTTTCACTGGAGCTCAGTCTGTGGGTGCTACGGCTGCAGTGTTCAGGGATCACAATGGAACCCTCCTCTCAGGAATTAACTCCACCATAGTTGCAGCCTCGCCATTGGCTGCGGAAGCATTAGCGGTTAGGACAGCGTTAATTATGTCACAGAATTTTCTAATGCAAAAGGTTATCATAGAATCAGACAATCAGATTCTCATTCAAGCACTAAAGTCACATGCATCAGTTGCAGAAATTCAGGTTGTATTAGATGATATTTGACATTTAGCAAGAGGCATTCCAAGTTGTGGTTTTACCTGGGTGCCCAGAGAAGCAAATTCATTAGCGCATGAAGTGGCAAGACTCACACATCAGGGAGCTCTTCACCAAAATTGGGTCATGCATAAGCCAATTTCCATCAAGAATGTCCTCTACAAGGATAATTTGGCCGTCGCAAGGTTGGGAAACAGTTCTTGACTGCAGGTAGGAGCTTTTTGGGAAGACAGGGGGTTGAGGCTACTCCGGTGGATATCTCGACGCTCCAGGAGTAAGTGCTGAAGCTAGCGCAGAGATTGAAGATGCTGCATTGCCGGAAGAACTAGCTACGGTGGATTTCTTCACTTTGATCTACGCCGGGTGCATCTACTGACAACTAATCTGAAGGAAAGGTATGTAATTGGAAGGATGTGGTGCGGGGTGTCAAATGAAGTACAACTCCGGTTCCAACCCCTAAAAAAAAAAAAAAGAAGAAGAAGCTTAATCAGTACCATGATAAAACATAAAACAACATTCTCGAGCCCAACAACAGCTCTCCGACGATTCACTTCTTACCTAGATCTGGTTGCTGGTTTCTCTTCCACTAATGTTGGCCTCCAACAAGACCTGTGTAGTAGTGGATATGCATGAAGCCACTTAGTTCTCAAACTGTTGATCTGGAGGTGAAAATTCTGATATCTGACCTGAACCTCATGGCGCACAAATCTCTTAATCCCTACGGCGATGTTGCGCTGTTCTAGAACAGGATTCAGGCGTCTGCAAGTGGGGGGATAACAGTGGAGAAGGTTTGACTTCGTTAGAAACCTTGGGAAGAATGGTGCACAAGGGATCTGATGGAGTTGTTTTCTGGGTTAGGTGGGTCTTGGGGGTCCATCCACTTTTTGTGCTTTGGGTCCTTAGTGGGCCTTGGCACTGACCAAAAAAAAAAAGAGAGAAATGAAGTAAAAAGTTTATCTATTCCCTAAAAATTGTGAGTAAAATAAAAGGTTTATCTATTACACTGTTTTGAATTTTATGTTAAGTTTTTTCATGTCAAAAATATTAAACTTAATAAAATATTTTTTAAAAAAACATGTGATAAAAAATATAATTAAATTTATAATTATAAATATTTTAAATTTATAAAAAATTCGATAAAATTATAATCAAATTTAAAACATAATACCTACTAAAAATTATGTCACCTGCCTTAATTCCAATATCTCTTAAATAACAACTAACTTGATTATTGAAGTTCCTAATATCATTTTTGTCCAACTTTAGAATGATGACTAAATAAAAGTCCTCGTCGTCCTAAAAATCAATTCAGATAATTACTATTGAACACATACATATGACAAAATCTCATAAATAAACCAAAATTCAAAGTTGTTCTCTTTAACTTTACAGGAATTGAAGAAGACGCAAAGTGAAAAAGAATGGAGGGTCTCTATCGCTAACTCCCCATGCTGCTATCTTAGCCTGCCTTGCAAAAAGAAAAAGGTTGTCACCAAGAGTACTACAATTAATGAACCTATGTTTCATATATATACACTCTAATCATCAAAACTCTAAATACACACTATTTATTCACACTTTTATTTTGGGTACATTGCCCATTTCTCATATTGAGAAGAAGACCCAAGATCAAATTTATTCTTAATGTTATTTTCTCTAACCTTTAATCACCATCTACCCACTGTATATGAAGTGATTTAAGTATTACTGAAAAGTTAAGACACATAATCACAACATTCACGAAGGCCAATGGTCAATGTTTTTTTTTTGTTTATATGGTGTGTCAACAATGTTGTTGGATTTTTATTTGGGCTTGGGGCATCGACTAGAAGCCCAAAAATGAGACATGTAGCCTAATACAAGCAAAAATAAAATTTGGCCAAAAAACATAAAACAAACCATTTTCTTCTTTTAGCTTTTGTATTTTAATTTTTTAACCAATTAGATTTGCTCAATTGGACGTATAGAAGTATAGAGGGATTTTTTATTTTAATAAATAAATAAATTATAATAATTACTGAAATAAATAATTTAAAAAATATTTATCTAAATAAATACTCCTCTCGTATCTCGTTTACACTGTAAACAATATTATTTTGCAATAAACGAGATAAGTGGAGTTTTCCGATTTTCGTATATCTCGTTTACACTATAAATTATCTCGTTTATACTGTAAACGAGATATATATATTTATAAATAATTAAATATAATTTTTTAAAATAATACAAAATATTAAAGATTTAAATTGAAAAAAATTCTTAAATATTAGGGAAGATAAACCGTCTATTTTAAATGATAGAAAAGATTGACTGTTTAATTGTGTGTTAGGAAGATAAATAAAACAAAAGAAGAGTGAAAGATAACCGTTTGCCAATTGTTAGGAGAGGTTTGTCGATTATTAGAGAGGTTGATGGGAATAAATAAAATAGAGGAAGAGTAAAAAATAACCGTTTCAATTCTCTTCTCATTTTTTTTGTTTTATTTATCATACATTAACTTCATGCTTCCCGTCATTTAAATATATTTTCATACAACAAACAAAATTTAAATATATTTCAAATTTTTATATACTTGCGTACAACAAACAAAATTTGAAATATAATTATATTTGAATTATATTTCAAATTTTTATGTATTTCTAGGCAACAAACGAATTTAAAATATATATAATTTAAATTTTAAAATTAATACTAAAGAGAGTACATAACAAATTTAAAAATTTTGTCAGTTAGAAACAATAGTATTAATAATAAGTAGTTAAAAAAAAGTAATCGTATTAATAGTAGGCAGATTAATGGTATGTGCACGTGAAGTTAACGTTATCATTTAAAATGGGCGGTTTATCTTCTCTATTATTTAAAATCGTCTATCTTTTTTATTATTTGAAACGTTTCATTTCTAAGAATTTTGTCCAATTTAAATCATTAATATTTTTTATTATTTTCAAAAATTATATTTAATTATTTATAAATACATATATATCGTTTATAGTATTAACGAGATATATACAAAATTATCTCGTTTATGAGACAAGAGAGAAGTATTTATTTCGTTAAATATTTTTTAAATTATTTATTTCAGTAATTATTATAATTAATTTATTTATTAAAATAAAAAATCCAAGTATAGAGCTATGTGCTAATTATTATATATATGGAATTGGAGTTTCTATAAGATTAAAGTTTATGGAAAAAATTATCTAAAATGAATAAAATAGTAAAATAAAAAATATTTATCATTAATTTTATAACTTACATCTCTTAATTTAATAGTAATTAAATTTTTATTTTCTTTTTTTATCAACCTCTGTATTTTAGTAGAGCTTATTCCAAAATTTATAATTGTAGTAGCAATAATAGTGATGTTTCTAGCCCTTACAACTTATTTATGCGTTTCAAATGCTAAACCATAAACTTTCAAAACCCAAATCCTAAATATTCTTTTACTGTTTTAGCATACAACTTAGGATATATACACCCTTGCCTAAATATTTTGTCAGTTTCACTTTAATAATTAGTAATAATTAAGGTGTTTTACAGCTTCCTGTTTATTTTTTATTTTTATTTTTTATAGTTATAAGGCTTTACAACCTGTTTGTACTTTGTAGTGATTTTGAAATAGAATCTCAAAGAATGCTTACTGTAATATAAGTGGCCCACCAGTCAGGCCCTGTACACCAAAAATAGTTCGATTATGAGTGTCTACAGGCCTTAGTCACATGCTTCTGGGCTGAAATTTCTGTGCAACCAAGCTTTGACCAAAAATCAAGTAAACTATTTTGACCAAAAACCTAGACTAAACTATACACGATACACGATAGAATCCGCTTTGTCGTACATCTGAGTCTTAAGTATCCAACACAGACACGAGGGCATTATCGTCACTTTAGAAGCATCTTTACTGCTATCGTAATTCGTAAATAGCGGCCGAGACCATGGGCTGTCTTGATCACCCAAGAAGCCAATAGAAACCCTCATTCGTCCTTCTTAAAATTAAGTAATAATTTAAAAATTAAATGTCTTGGATAACAAATATGGTAATAAATTTAATGTTGATTTGTAAATATTTTAATTAACAATAAAAGATAACTAATTTAAAATAATCAAAATAACGATTAGCTATATTTTCCAATTTTAAGTTACGTTCGGTTCTTTGTTGGAATGAAATGTCGGTTAGGTGGCTAGATATACGTAACAACAAAATGTAAAATATCTAGATCTGGGCAAAAATTTGGCGAAAAGAGAGTACGGCCACGATTGTTGGTAGATCGGCAGGTGAAGCCACCTGCAAAAATATTCTGATGCTAAAATAAATATCCGTACGACGAGGCGATTAATCAGAATAAAAGAACGACGTATCTAAAGTAGGAGTAGGTCTTTTTCTCTTTATCTGTAGTTATTGGGTGGACCTTTTCGTTTGGGTTCCTATGTCTAGAAGCATCCATCAAGACTCTCACTGGGAGATGACTTCATAAAAAGTGACTTGGTTTGAGCGGGTCGGAGAATCCGTCGAATTCGAAAGTAAGTCGGGTGGATCTCCGACCCTTATTGGGTTGAATCAGAACAAGTTATTTTAGATAAGATACAAAATCAAGATCAATAAAATTGTGAAAAATCTTTAAATTGAATTCGTGATCATAGAATTATAATATGATTATTAATATCATAATCCAAAATTATAATAAAATAATCAAGCTCTAAAATAATTTTTGAGATTCGTGATATGCATCAATTTCGTTTCTTATTTTTTAATTGTATTATTTATGTCTCTGAGATTGAAAAAAAATTCTTAATTGGTCTCTTGTCTAATTTTTGGCTAATTAACTTATCATCGGAAATAACATGACACTGAGTTGCTATGCTAGAGTGTCTAATAGTTATATGACTTGGCAATCGAAATTCTTTGACATAGTTTGGTCCTTATCCCTCCTTTTAACCCTAATTGCAATAGCTATTCATCATGTTCTATTTCTTTTTTTTTTTTATCACCACTATTTGTACATCATCTCTATTTGTTGTTGCATAAGTGCAGACGTGCTACTATAATAGTTTGGATTAGGTCTACTTCATAGTGGTTCATACGCATGGATTGGTGCGCCATAGTATTGTTGAGTAGGCGAAGGTCCACTAAGAAACTGAGGTGATGGCTGATGAAAATTGGATGAATAATTTTGAGAAGGAATATGAAGTGTTTTCTCGACATGCTGACCAAGTGAAGATTAAACTTGCGACAGATTTATTAGCGAAATTGATGGCGCATATTGAGGTAAATGAGGTGCCCGCTGCTGTTGAACTAGATTAGGTGTTGGCTACTGTTTAAGTAGATCAGGTGCTGATTGATAGAATTGGGAATGAGGGCTCTGTTAATATTGTTGATGTGGGGTGCTCCTGGTTGAAGAAGTTGTTGAATTTGAGGCACTTAGTACTGTTGATTTGGAACCTCCTGAGGTATAACAAGTGGTGGTGGAGTAAAGTATGAGTCTTTATGAGAAACCGTTGGCATTTGGTTATGTGAAAATTGATTTGTAAGTTGAAATTGTAAATTGAATTAGGTTTCGCAAAGAAATCTTGCTCATTCTCTCGATGATTATAGTAGCTAACAATGAGTAGGGTGAAACGAACTCCAAATCACTTCACCATAATAACTTAACGAGTATTTGTGAACACAAAAGTTTTAAGCACAAAATGATTTACTTTCGAAAAAGATAAAAAAGACGAAGTAATGTTTTATTTTTGAAAGAAAGTTAAACATTTTAATTCTCTTATTAAAATGGGGTCGTTTTATTAGAGATTTAATACCAAAATTAATATGCCAATATTTTATATTGTTTATTATGATAGTCATTTATTAAGTCAGCACTATGTATCATTTATTAGTAGTAAATTAATTAACCAAAAATTAGACCAGAGAGAAACTAAATATATTTTTTACAAATTTCAAAAACATAAATAATATAATTGAGAAGTCAAAGAACGAAATTAATGGATTTTACAAATTTCAGAAGTTTAACTCTACAAAATTTCAATGCCGCTTTCGATAGTAAAACTATATTATAATATTGTTTATTAATACCAGAATCGAAGGCCCAAAAGATAATAGTAAACGAATAAATAAATAAGTAAAAAAACGAAGGAGAGATACGAAAGCGAATTACAATAAATAAATAAAAAATAAATAATATAATATCGGATTCGAAAGGAGATTAGAATATGGTTTTATAAGGAGGGTTGAGGTCCGCTACTACTGTTTCTCTCTCTATGTATCTATGTTTTGTTTCTCCCTCTTTCTCTCTCTCTTCTCAAGGTTCTCTTTGTCCCTTATCGTTTCTCACCTTCTCACTTTCTTCCCTATACGCACAATTTCTTCCTCCTCCTCACAAAAAACCACAACCATATTCAGACTCTGAAACCAGCACAACACACCACACCACTCTCTCTCTCCGCTGCAGAAGAACGAGGACTCTCTTTTTCGAAGGAGCTTAGGAATCTGCAACCATGGCTCTCTCCTCCGCACTCTCTCTACACGCTTCGATCTGAACCGCCGCCTCTTGAAGTTATATTATTCTTCCTTCTTTCTTTCTCTCTCTCTCTCCTTCCTCCTTGTGAAACACGAAGGCTTGGTTTGGTTTGGCTTTCTCTTTGTATATTCTGCGCCGTTTCTTTTGGCTTTTTCTGGTTTTGAGGCTCCGTTTTGTTGCCGTGGCGGAAGCCATAGACTAGATTGCTTTGCGCGGCGGCGATTTCGTTGCCGCGTGTGGTTTCTTGTCCGATCTGTGGACGGGGAAGCTTGCGAATCGGCCTTCTCTTTTATGTATTTGTTGCCCTCTGGGAACCCTAGATTCGTCGGCGGTGCTGTGAAATTTCTGTGGCGATTGTTTTTGTTTTGAATCTGGTGGTTTGAGGTTCTGTAGATTCGGGTTTGGTGCGGTGAATACGGTTTTCCGTTGGTTTTTGCGTTGGATGCCGATGCTATTGGGTTGATTTTTGATGCCTCCTGAACCGTTGCCTTGGGATCGGAAGGACTTCTTCAAGGAGAGGAAACACGAGAGGTCTGAGTCTCTGGGCTCCGTTGCCAGATGGAGAGATTCCTCTCACCACCGCGACTTCCACCGTTGGGGATCCGCCGAGTTCCGCAGACCTCCGGGTGAGTTTTACTTCTTCTGGTTTTTTCTATGCACTGCTGATATTTTCAACGAAATTTCTGATTATTTAGGTTTTTTATTTGGGGGGAAAAAAGAACTACCGGATTTGGGTTGTGTTTCTGAGTTTGGTTGAATCTTCTTTGCATAATAATAGTGAACCTTGTTCTGAATTTTGAAGATCTGGTTTTGTATTTACAAGAATTGTTACTATAAGGAGGTGGTGTATTCATTCGTTTGTTTCTTTTGGCATGAATTTCTGGTGCTTTCTTTTCCTTTATGTTAGAAAAAAAAACAATTATGATACTGGTTGTAAGAATATACTTTCCTTGTGTTGATTTTCCTTCTATTTTCCTTTCTTTGTTTAAATATTTTCTGAAGGTCATGGTAAGCAGGGCGGTTGGCACGTGTTTTCTGAAGATTCTGGTCATGGGTATGGGATTTCACGGTCAAGCAGTGAAAAGATGCTGGACGAAGATTGCCGGCCATCGGTGTCTCGTGGGGATGGAAAATATGGCCGGGGCAGTAGAGAAAATAGAGGGCCGTTTGGGCAGAGAGATTGGAGAGGACAGTCGTGGGAAACAACCAATGGTTCTATGAATTTACCAAGAAGGCCCCCGGATGTGAATAATGATCATAGGTCAGTTGACGACAACCTAACATATTCCGCTCATCCACATTCTGATTTTGTAAACACTTGGGATCCACACCACTTGAAAGACCGGCATGATAAGATTGGTGGTGCCAATGGGTTCGGAACAGGCGCAAGAAGTGATAGAGAAAATTCTCTGGCTTCAATTGACTGGAAGCCACTTAAATGGACCCGATCTGGAAGCTTGTCGTCGAGAGGCTCTGGTTTTAGCCACTCGAGTAGCTCAAGGAGCGCGGGAGGGGCAGATTCCCATGAAGCAAAGGCCGAGTTACATCCCAAAAACGCAACTGTTAATGAGTCACATTCAGGGGAAGCTGCTGTGTGTGTTACATCTTCTGCACCATGTGAAGATACAACTTCCAGAAAGAAGCCGAGGCTAAACTGGGGAGAGGGACTTGCAAAGTATGAGAAGAAAAAGGTTGAAGTGCCAGATGGAAGTGCCAACAAAGATGGACCTGTCTTGTCTAATGGTAGTATTGAACCTTGTGCTTTCCCCGGTTCCAGCTTAGTAGATAAAAGCCCAAAAGTTACAGGATTCTCAGACTGTGCATGTGCATCTCCTGCAACTCCATCTTCGGTTGCCTGCAGTTCCTCCCCAGGTATGCTGAGCCTATGCTGAGTCTCAATGTTGTTGCTTCTATCCTTTAAATCGTGCATGTCATAAATACCTTGATTTTATGTTGTTTGTCTTGTTATTTAGTATATTTGGTTGTATGGTACTCAGATAACCTGAGTCCATATTTGTTCACGTCAATATTCTATATTACCAACTGAATAGTTGAAATTTTAAAGCTGAATTGGGTAGCTTTGCCTCATTGATACTTCCTCTGATGTGTGCTTTTGTGAATTCTTTTGTACTTCAATGCTGATCTGGTATCCTCCTAATGTCCTAACTCTTTCTACTCAGGTTCTTTTTGTGTTAATGAATTTGTTGTTCTGCCAGTAGTCATGCATTGGCACTCATATGCTTGTTTTCTGTTTTATAAAGACAGGCAACACGGTTAGGACCTTTATTTTTTATTTATTTTTTTTGGTTGGTGAATTAAAATTCTGGATATCTGCAATGAACATATTTCTATTGTAGGATGGATTATCCAAGTTAGGAAGTCAGCACATTTGGAACAATTGAACACCTTTTACCCCTTGCCAAAACATTCTCAATTTGAAATGTGCTTTTCTTGGTTTTCTTCTTTGTTCATGCTATTTCTCCTATTGGTTTTATTTGTTTGCCAAGATCCTTTTACCTTCACTCAGTTGAGAAAAACTCATTAATGTCCTGGCCTTCTCTTTCAAATTTTCTGTAACCAGTCAAAGTATAGTTTAATTATAAGGTATAAAACCATACTATTTGTTTTCCCTTTTATAGTAATATATATTTGCTAAAATCTTAATTTTATGTTGTAGCAGGTGTGGATGATAAGTTATTTGGAAAACCTGCAAATGTAGACAATGATGTTAGTAATTTGACTTGTTCTCCTGTTCCTGGATCCCAAGACCATTTTCAGAGGTTTTCTTTTAATTTAGAGAAATTGGATATTGAATCCTTGAATAGTCTGAATTCTTCAATTATTGAGTTGATACAATCTGATGATACAAGTTATGTGAATTCTGGTCCAATGAGGTCCACTGCAATGAATAAGTTACTGATATGGAAAGCCGACATTTCAAAGGTATTGGAGACAACCGAATCTGAAATTGATTCACTTGAAAATGAACTGAAATCTCTAAGATCTGCATCTGGGGATAGAGGTTCATATCCAGCTGTTTTGGGCTCACAGATGGTTGGCAACAATGAAAATCCTTTTGAAGTACCTGTTGGTGTCTCTGATGAAGTTACTCGGCCAGAACCTTTGAAAATTCTTTCTTCTGACGACCCTGATGCTGAGAAATTGCCCCTTTTAACCAACTTAAATAGTATTCATGAGAATGGAAAGGAAGAGGACATTGATAGTCCTGGTTCAGCAACATCTAAATTAAGTGAGCCTCCGCCTTTGGTTAAAGCAGTTTCGTCAAGTGATACAAGGAGATATGATACCTTCTTGGAGGATGCCAATGCTGGTCAGTCTAATGGCATGAAATGCTTAATTCCCTGTACTACAAGGAAGTATCCTAGTAACTCTGCTTGCAGTGATGTCAATGCGTCTTCGGAAGTGCCAGATAGCATTATTACTGCCTCTGGTGCGAGCTTACGTTCTAGCACTGAGGATAGTTTATATAAGAAAATTATTTCTTCCAACAAAGAATTGGCAAAAAGTGCATGTGGAGTATTTGCTAAGTTATTGCCCGACGGATATACTAAAATTGATAAGGTAGGGGCCACCAGTGACTTGTGCTCTCAGACATCCATTATGGAGAAGTTTGCTGAGAAAAAGCAGTTTGCAAGATTTAAAGAGAGAGTTATCACACTTAAGTTCAAAGCCCTGCATCACCTGTGGAAGGAAGATATGCGGCTACTGTCTATAAAGAAATGCCGGCCAAAATATCACAAGAAACATGAACTAAGTGTGCGGTCTACCTTTAATGGTAATCAGAAGAACCGGTTCTCCATTCGATCTCGTTTTCCCTTACCTGGTATGAACTCTCTGTCTGTTCTTTTTTTGCGATTCATACACCAGCACTGTTGGCTCTTTATGCTTGATGTCTTTCTTGTTAGTCAATTTGGTTGTTAGTAGTCCACCTAATTTTGTCTGTGCTGAATTTTCTTGAGTTGTGCTGTTCAAGTTCATTAGGTTTTAGGGAGGGAGTGAGTGAGTCAGGTTAGATTTGTTATTTAGGTGTTGCTCAATGAGAATAAAAAAGAACAATGACATGATTATTCTAGTGTTGAATTATAAATTTGTTGTAATGCTTGTAATTTTAAAATCTTAGCCGACCCCACATAGTGGGATAAGGCTTTGTTGTTGTTGTTGTTGCTTGTAATTTTAAAATCTTGAAAGGAGCTAATTAGTTCCGTCCAGCACTTGGATGCTTCTTTTTTCCCCCCTCCTGTTTGGTTGGTTTGTTGCTGATTTTGCAGTTGGTATAGACATTTGTTTGTCTAGCATTTGTGGCTTATAATGTGATGGTGTTGTGTGAAATATTGGGTTTAATGGGATGATTTCTGGCTAGTTTAAGTGCTCTAATTTCCACTTATAGGATGGTCTTGTGCAAGTCATTACTTAATGTTTTACTATGGGTATCTATGGGATGCTCAGATGTGAATCCTGCATGGTGTTAAATTTCATTGTGTAACTATATTCTTGTTTTTGGCAGTGGTGCATAGTGCTTAGCTGCACTAGTTGTTTGTCAAATGTATGATAGGTTTAAATCATCACTTAGATGCTGCTGTTCTGTTTTATTGTGCTAAGTCTGAAATTTGAGCATTAATTGGCAGTTCCTATTTTTTCCTTTTAACAGAAGTTGTCTTTACATCCTTTTTTTAGTTTTTCTATTCACATGTTATATTTAGTAGTTGCTCGTTCTGTTCCTAAGTTACTCATCCCTTTTTAATAACTTTTTATCCTTCCCCAACTCTGCCAGCAGGAAATCATCTGAGCCTGGTTCCAACAGCCGAGGTGATTAATTTTACAAGAAAACTGCTCTCAGAACCTCAAGTTAAAATTCACAGGGATGCCCTGAAGATGCCAGCATTAGTCTTGGATGAGAAGATCCCAAAGTTCATATCTAGTAATGGGCTTGTCGAAGATCCATTGGCTATTGAGAAGGAAAAGGCTTTGATTAATCCTTGGACATCAGAAGAGAGAGAAATTTTCCTGGAAAAATTTGCTGTCTTTGGAAAAGATTTTCGGAAGATCGCTTCTTTCCTTGATCACAAGACAACTGCTGACTGTGTTGAGTTCTATTACAAAAATCATAAATCGGATTGTTTTGAAAAACTTAAGAAGCAGCAGAAGTTAGGGAAGTCATTTTTAGCCAAAACTGACTTGGTAGCATCGGGTAAAAAATGGAACCATGAAGCGAATACTGCTTCACTTGACATTTTGAGTGCTGCTTCAGTGATGGCTGATGGTTTTGCATGTAACAAGAAAATGCGTCCTGGGAACTTCCTTATGGGTGGATATGTTAATGTGAAAGCCTCAAGGGTTGATGATAGCATCAGAGAAAGATCAAGCAGCTTTGACATTCTTGGGGATGAGAGGGAGACTTTTGCTGATGTAATGGCTTCATCCGAGGCCATGAGTTTCTGTGGGACAAGTTCAGTTGAACCTGTAGAAGGTAGCCGAGATAGTAGGCTGATGCCTGATACTGCTGAGAATGTTGATGACGAGACTTGTTCAGATGAGAGCTGTGGTGAAATGGATCCTACTGATTGGACAGATGATGAAAAGGCAGCTTTTATACAAGCTGTATCATCTTTTGGTAGGGATTTTGTGAAGTTAGCGCGATGCATTGGAACAAGGTCCCCAGAACAATGCAAAGTTTTCTTCAGCAAGGCTCGAAAATGCCTCGGATTAGATCTCATGCGCCCTATGCCTGAAAATGTTGGATCACCAGCAAATGATGGTGCAAATGGTGGGGGTAGTGACACAGATGATGCTTGTGTTGTAGAGACAGGTTCAGTGGTTGGCACTGACAAGTCTGGCACTAAGACAGATGAGGACCTGCCTTCATCTGTCATAAACACCTACCATGATGAATCAGATCCTGTGGAAGCTAGGAACCTGGCAGCTGAATTAAATGAGCCTAAAGAGGAAGATGATACAGTAGTCGATCATGAAGATGCAAACTTGGTTAGCGATGGGGTTGTCTTGTACAATTCTGTTAAGTCTGGTTCAGTCAATGGGCAGGCTCCTATAGTTATGACAGAAAGCACAACAGTTGGAAAAGACAAAGCCATTAAATTCGGGGGTGCAGACTTGGTGTCTATTTCTGCCCTCGACACAACTGAACCATGTGAGAGGAGTTTGGCTGGTCAGGATAATGTAGTTACTGAAGTTTCTTCTGGGGTTCTTGGAAGTGGATTGGAGAGTCAAAGTGTTCCTTCAACTCAATGTCTTGATGATAGAGGGGATAAACTGGTGGCTGTTACAGCTGTTGGAATTGAACTGAAAAGCTCGGTTCAGGATTCATGTACTACTACAGTAAATGCTTCAGTCTCATCTGTGGGCAATTCTTGTTCAGGATTGAGTTTTGATACTGAAAGTAAGCATATGTCCCTTGGAAAGCCTGTCTCTGCATTATATGTTGAGGATCTTCATGCAACTGCAAATTCATTGTCACAAAATGCTTCTGTTTCAGCCGTTGTTCAATGTGAGAAAACAGCTACTCAGGATCAACTGTCCTGTACTACTGAGACTCCAGGTGGGAGAAATTTGCAGTGTCATAATCCCATCAGCAATGGTGACCATCAGCTTCCTGTGCCTGGGAATCGCGTGGATCGTGCCGACAGCATCCTCCATGGTTATCCTTTGCAAATGGCCATTAAGAAAGAAGTGAATGGAGATATAAAATGCAGCAGTTCAGCAAATGAGTTGCCCCTTCTATCCCGAAAAGATGAACAAGATGATCATTTCAAAGCAAGGTTAAGCTATTCGTCAGATTCGGAAAAAACATCCAGAAATGGTGATGTGAAATTATTTGGGAAGATATTAACCAATCCTTCATCCACACAGAAACCTAATTTGACCACCAAGTCATGTGAAGAAAATGGCATCCATCATCCCAAATCTAGCAGCAAGCTTTCAAGTTTGAAATATGCTGATGGAAATTTCAAGATGTTGAAGTTTGAACGAGACGACTGCAGTGAGTATCTTGGCCTTGAAAATGTCCCCTTGCGGAGCTATGGTTACTGGGATGGGAACCGAATACAGACTGGTCTCACATCATTGCCTGATTCTGCCATCCTGCTAGCAAAGTATCCAGCTGCCTTCAGTAATTATCCGTCTTCTTCAGCCAAATTGGAGCAGCAGTCGTTCCATGCATTTGGTAAGAATAATGAAAGGCACCTGAGTGGGGCTCCTGCTTTTACAGCTAGGGACATGAATGGCAGTAATGCTGTGATTGATTATCAGATGCTTAGAAGTAGGGATGGTTCTGTGGTTGATGTAAAGCACTGCCAAGACGTGTTCTCTGAGATGCCACGGAGAAATGGGTTTGAAGCAATCTCAAGTTTGCACCAGCAGCAGCAAGGCAGAGGAGTGGTGGGAATGAATAGTGGTGGTGTTGGAGGAACGGGGATTGTGGTTGGATCATGCAGCGGTGTCACGGATCCTGTGGCAGCCATAAAAATGCATTACTCTAATTCTGACAAGTATGGTGGTCAAGCTGGGAATAATATCAGCAGCAGAGAAGATGAATCTTGGGCTGGAGGGAAAGGGGACTTAGGGAGGTAGTAGATGATGTCAGCGGCAACTGTTTCTTTTTGCCGCTTCCTGTATAATAGTTTTTTTCTTCCTCCTTAATTTTTTTTTTAATTTGCTCAATCAATACAGTGTAGGGGCGGTTTAATGGTTCTGAAGCCCGTCTTTTTTTTGGTAAAATATTTAGGTGCTTTTTATGTAGCAGCTTTGTATTTGTTGTATTTGATGAAAATACAGAAATAATCCAAGGAAGTTAGGAGGGGCGATTGCCATTTGCCATCCCTGCTCATTCCCATCACTTGCCTCACTGGATGAAGCCTCGTTAGGTTTGGTGGGATGTACTAATTTATTATAGATGATAGATGGTACTTTGTAACTTTCATTAGGCCTCTTTTCTGAGGAAATAGAAATAGAGATCGAAGGTTTTGTTTTGTCTGAGAAATTCGTTGGCCCCTTAAGCTTTTTCAGCGCGAGTTGACATGAGATTTGCGTTTATGATTTTCCACCTGCACATTGCCTTGTAATGTGTCTTGCTTCCATCCCTGCCATGTAAATATTGTCCCCCTTTTTCCTGATTCTGTGGACTTTTGGTGTTTGAGTAGAGTTGCGCTATCAGTTCTGCAATCTACAGCTAATTTTAGAAAATATTCCAGTGTCGAGAAAATACGATCCAAACATTTGGTGGGAGACCATATGTTGTGGATAAACAACAATTTGGTTCAATATGTCAAATCTAAAAATATTTTTAACATAAAAATCATTTTGAATCATCATCAAACAAAAGCCTTCCTTTCTAGAATTCTAATCAGCAACTCTCTTGGTAACATGAGCAAATTTATCACAAATAGGCATAATATGACTAACATTATGCTTGGTTGATGGAGCTAGGGAAAATTGTGTAGATTACAGTAGACTTTCCTACTGGTGTTGCTGAGAATAATATTTGCATACTGTAACTCTAGCTAAAATTCACTTCTCACTAGTGACAAGATCTTCCTTCCACTCAATTTTGATTTTTGAGGTAAATAAATCTCTATCCTCCATGTTGAGGTGTCGTATCTATGCATTTCTTCAGAGCCTAAAGAACATATTTTTACATTCCTGAAAATTGTGCATGGAAAAAACACCCCCCATAAGCGGTTGTCTATTGCATAACGTCGGTTCGCTTGACCTAACTCTTTGTCTGGAGGATTGAAGGAAGGGGTGCAATGATTTCAATAACCTGCAAATACATATAACATGCAAGTTTTAAATTTGAAAATTGGTCAGAAATATAAATCTAGCTATATAAGTAAAAAACTTGCACAGCATGGAAAAATAGGCTTTCTTAAATTTTACAGATAACAATGCATAGAAATTAAAACTCACACATGAACTATAATCAGATAGAGAAGGAGTTAGCTCTCTGCTCTCAATCAATAACCTAAGAAATTGAACCCGATTTCTCATTTCTAAATGTCAAGTCATTAGGATGCTTGCTTTTTATTACCATCAAACTCATACCGATTGATATTTGATACTAAACTTTGCTTTACCTCATTAGTTACTGGGTGAGAGATAATCAATTGATGTGCATGCAAATAATAGCCACAATCTCCAGGAACTGGTTTGGTAGGCCTCTCATATCCCCTATGCAGACCAAGTAGCAACATTCAACTTGGATCAATCTATGGTTAGTTAAGATAGGGTGTTAAATGAATGAGAATATCCATAACAAATATAGATACAGCAGTTACCCATCAGCAGCAAATCTCTCATCGATGACATCACAATCTAAGCATTTAGGTTGCCCACCAACTGCATAAAGAGGATCACCTGCAAATAAAATCAGGGGCAAAGATAAATGGACATGGGAATATGAATATGTGCATGCCTTCAAAAGATATAGCTTTATTTATCATATTAGATTCAAGATGTTAAAAGATGCTAGAAATTTGCAGTCTACGTATATGCCTAGAAATGAGAATATGCAAATTTGTAGTATAGGTGCAACTCATGTTCATGTTCTAAAGCAACAGGTTTGTATGATAAAAGTTCAATTTCAATTAAGTGAAAAGTAAGCAGGCAATACAGCTAGGATGATCATAATCATATCCATATTATAAACAAGATAGAATACCAACTTCACAAACGTAAAAACCCATTAATCAAACCGCTAATAAATATTCACTACATTATCTATTTGACTTTACTTTCGACGCCAAGGATTTAAACTTTAAAGTGTAAAGCTTATTTTACAACTTTAATATTCATTAATGAAGTTTGAAGGCACATGTGAAAAAGTCACCACATATAAACTTCTAAAATAACCATTTTCAATCTTCACTTACTGCTATGTCCTTAAAACAAATCACACTTATGAAGCACGATAAATGACTTGGGTCTTAAAAATTACCTAACAGAGGATGCCCTATGAAAGAAAGATGAATGCGTATTTGATGTGGCCGTCCAGACTCAATCTGAACCTGTTAAATAATCCCGTTATAAGACTATAAGTGGAAGTTATAAGACCTTCCCTGTCATGATACACCAAATTGTTTCATATCATTGTGTTGCTCCTGGAAAATTTTAAGTCATTTCTCCAAAGGATTTAAATACAGTAACCACTCAGAGTTAGGCAACAACACTCTGAAGAGTGTAAAAGGAACGCTGAATGATCTGAATTTTTACATTCTATCTGATTGCCATCCTGTCACCAATGACATTCAGTTTGCATCTCTAACAATAATTGGTGGTAGTAGATAATATAATTACTTAATTATTTTCTTGTATTCTATTGCATGTCATGTTTTTACAGGAACAAAGGGTCATAAACATCAAATTCATCTACCTGGACCAATGTGTTGTTTCCTTGTACGCCTCTCTCAAGAACATTCACTATACTGAGGGCTGGTTTTCCTGGCTCAACAAAAACAATTATGCTTGAGAGGGGATTTCAAAAGTAACAGATGGGCAGTTTTATGAAGAAAATGAAACAAACATCGATGATAGGAAATCAAAAAGTCAATGCTTAGATGACAAATAGAAGAGAACAAAAGAAGCATATCTTTCCTTTTGAGATTCACTCATATTGAAACAGAAAAGGAAAAGAACACATAATGGTCAAAGATCAAAACAAACCTGATTCAGAAGCAACATACAACCCTGTAGCAACACCAGGATATTTCACTATTCCAATTGGTTGATTAATAATCACCTGTAAATAACAACAGCTTTTAAGAGTAGAATCCACAAAATATCTATTCTTTATTAATCTTTCATCTTTTATTCTATAATTTTTTTTCCCAATCCGGAGAGGGGAAGCAACCGAAAACCACTTATAAACAAATGTCTGTAAGAAAAAAAGTACGTCAGAATATTACCTTATCATTATCAACTATCCCACTCACAAGTGCACGGTATATCTTTGCAATCTTCCCATGCTCCTTGTTTGTATCTCTGCTTATGTAAATAACGAAATACAATTAGTTCAATATGTTAACTAAGCAAGAAATTATAACTTTCAAGTTTAAAAGTATGCTTAAACTACTTTTGTGTGCGTCTATTCTACTTAAGATAAACAATCCACTACCTTAACTAAATTTAAAGGATTTAACCAAAAAAAAAGGTTTTTCCTTAACCTTTTTCCTCCAATCTGAGAAGTTCCATCAGCAAAATAAGATGCAAGACGAGCTTTGGCCAGTTTTGTCTTTGCACATAATAATAATCCTATGACACAATCAATCAATCACAAAAGCATGAGAATGTGCTATGCGAGAGCTGTTTATAACATTAGAGGAAAATTAAAGAAGGATCAACTCATTCTTATATAACATCTATTGGTAGCATGTTGATATCACTACCACTTTAGTAAAGAGCCTTAAGCTTTACAAAGCTGATAATGAAGTTACTTATTTGCAATTTTTCATGGAGTTCCTAGGACTTACATCAGTTCAAGTATAACATTTTTCAAAGGAAAGTAACAGATACAAGAAAGTACTTTGACATTTCAACAGAAATATTTAGTCTAACCTGAAGTTCCCCTCCCTAGGCGATGTACTGGAACAGAATGAAGCCTTTGGTGTGCTTTAACAGTACTCTGCTTATTGGCTTCCCATTTAAGCTGCGTTAAAACTGTCCTTTGCTGGAAAAGACCCCCAGGCAGAACTTGCAAACCAGAAGGCTTATTTAGAGCAATCTGAATTTGTAATCAACACCCTTAAGAAAACAAATATTGAAGCCATTCTGACTAACTGTAAAAGTATGTTTTGGTATGCAGAAGCAAAACTTGTTCATGAATTAGCCTAAACTAGCACACAAGTATAATGTCACTTGTTCCTTATAATTAACATTCTAAAATCTGAAGCACAATTAGCAATGAAAATAATTTCATATTTTCAACTTGATGTAAATGATCAAAAGAAAACTGTTATAGGAGAGAAAGCAACCAGAGATATACATGATGTGCATGAAGTAACAGTTACCATGTCATCATCTTCATACAAGACTTCAAGAATGTATGGTGCATCAGGTTCCTTCCATGGAAGTCTATGATACACTAGCTTAGAGCCAACTCTAAACGTGAAGAAGTTGAAAAGTAAAATATTATGGAATAAAACTATGCAATAGAAATAGAAAGGAGACAAAGATCTAGCAAGGAACCTTAGGACTGCATCGGGATCTGTAACAACACTCCCATCAACTGTTATCTGTAGATGACATATATTGATTAATATGAATATGGGCCATTCAGATGATTCATTCCATGCAGTCAAGTATTTCAGATTTCTTCATGGTCAAACCTGCTTGTTTTTTATACGCTGCAACCAACTGCTAAACAGATCAGTACATGTTCGGGATCAAGCAACACACTTGTTTCAAAATAACCATTGAAACCAAAATGTTTCTTTAAGATAAGAAAGAAGTATATAATTTTTATTGAGAGGAAAAACACAAGACTACAAGAGAGGATGGCCAACATTCTTTGTAATAACAAAGAAAGCTCAGGCAAATGGCCCTCCAGTACCTCAGCAATCCAATAAATAAACTGTGCTAAACAAACCATGGAAGACTATTCCTAAACCAGAGCTGAGTTCAATGGCCTTATATAATTGGTCAGGTCTAATTTGTTTCACAACTATAACACCTATCAGCTCAATGCACTCCAATTTCCTCAGTTTTAGATAACATTTTAGTTACTGATATTTGGCTAAATCATGGATGATCCTTTCCCATGTCAACCTTTCTATAGGTCTCAAAGGAAGCAAACTATAGCTCCAAGTAAAATAATAATAAAAATTGTCTTAGTTGCCTTGTTTAGTGTTTCAAATTTAAAAATGTCATCTTTTTTATGAGAAGGGAATTGGGGTTAGGTCAAGGCATTGCTTACCCTTGTAATGGAGCTGAACTCTTGTACTTGCTGGAGTAGAACTGTATCAGTGTCAACCCTGAATTTGCAACACATATATATCATCGCATTCAGATGCAATAATAGCTCATAAGCAATGATTATACGCTTAATTTGAAAATGTGCAAATAAAAGTCAAACTTTTTGGAGAGAGAGAGAGAGAGGTTGACCGTCATCGGGGGGTGGAACGACGTCGTGGTAAATGAGGCCGTCGTTGAATTCGGGCCAGGGACATCCGAATTGGCGCGGCGGTGAAGGGTTCGCCGCCATTGATGGACGTGCTTTTCAAAAATTTACCCTTTATGAAGAATTAGGGTTATTGACACAAAATCGTATTAGCTGGAACCGAGTTTTAAATTTTTAAGGCCTATATAAACCACTCTTTTTAGTTTCTCTAAGTTACTCACCCTTTTGTTACTCTCTTCATCTCTTTCAGAAATTTCTTAGACAAAATGGTTAAAAGTTCGATGTCAACCCTAAACCCTAAGTCTTTCACCAAATGTGCGATCTTTCTCGCGTTTGAAGATCGGTATTCTCGAAGCGCTTCATGTTGAAAGTTCTAAAGAAATATCATAGATTTCCGACAGGATTCCAATGACAGTTGCACGTACGGTTCAATACAATACGTACCAAATTTAGTTTTGAAAAAAAATTAGGGTTCTTCACCAAACATAATAACTTGGTAAATATTTTTAAAATATATATATTTGTCAAGTTATACAATTCTTTACAAAAAATTGTTGGACAATCAAAATACTATGTGCGCACACTATGTATTTCTGTATATATACGAGCATTCTTTAATTTAGTTATAATTTATATTTTATATTTTATATAAATAGCTGAATAAATTTTTTTAACCCGTGAAAATTAATATGTTTTTAGGGTTAATTAATTTTGTAGCAAGTTACATAATTTATCTATAAAGTTGACCTTCATTTTTAAAGTGGAATAGTTTTTAAAGTTATTTTATTATGCAAAAAAATTACTGTTAACAAAATAATTAATTAAATATATAAAAATCTCTCATTCCAACCACATTAATTATTTTTATACAATTGAAAACAAGGAACTTTCTGAGTTCATTTTCCAACAAGCATTGAATAATCCCCAACAACTATGGTAGAATAGTCAAAGTTTGCATGTGCTTCACGCCTCACTCAGCTGCAAAATTGCGTCACTCCAAGGAATGATGTTATATCAAGTATGCGAAATGATTCATCAAATTTTCTTGCCATGAAAGTTTGTCACAACTTTTCTTAAGCAGTCAAATTGATTTGGGAACAAGTTTGTCATAAAAATGTGCATTATGACAAATAGTGTTACCATCATTACTAAATAAAATAGTGAGTACTAACAAACAAGATTGCAAACTTTCACATTCGGAGGATATCCATCTTGCCAACTCACAATTGTATATGAGCATTGACAATGAATCAATGGAAAATGCATACAAATCCAAGTACACAGTAAGTTCTGTAGTTGCATTATGTTTAATATTTATGCCTTGGAATGCTCCAAAATTGGGCACAAAAGCAAATAGAGACACTATAAATGACAAAACATGTCAATACTTTTATTTTTCTTATCTGCCAACTATGGCATTCATAGTCAAGATGGAAGCACAGAATGAAGGGTAACAAAAAATACACACTCAGATAACAAAGAGAACTGCAAGGCAGAACTCAGATAACAAATTAATCATCAACAAAATACATCAGTTGATGATGGTCCAGCAAGCTGAAGAGACACTGCATTCCAATCCATTGTTTCACCACAGTGCCTCTCTTTTGTTTTAACAATCTGTAACTTGTCCGAAGCCGAAGCCGAAGCCGAAGCCAAAGCCGAAGCTGAAGCTGAGGCAGAAGTAGATGCGACATCAGAGGTATCTGGTATAGATAGTTTTCTTGCAGCGATTGCCTTCAACCTGTACCTCTCTGCCCTTGATCCAATCACTTGGCCCAACACAGATGCTGCAATAGTAAACGCCATAGCCGATTTGGGCATCAGGACAGACTTCCTTAGCATCGCTATGAATGGAACAGCTGCATGGACGGCTGCAAACCATGAGGGTGAAAATTTCTTTGTATGCTCTCTCCATACACCCAAGGGAACATTAGCAGCCATTCCTAGCATCCCAATTGCAAGAACTTTTGTGGGTAGGGACTGAGGGCGAAGGTTCTTTGCAAATGCGGTGCGCGCTAGAGCTGCCCGAGCAGCAACTACTGCTGGCGGGCACTTGTATTTCATCCCTGGAGGAAGTTGTACAACCTTTGCGACAAGTGGGAGGACGTTACTAACTGCTCGGTATGACTTTGCAATTGGACAATTACCATTTTGCAGCCAATCATTGCCTGTTGCCTCATGGTGTGAACCATCCTGATTCACGAAAACACAGATTACGAACATTGCAAAAGTAATTCCAATGATTTATAAGAGGCTAGAACAGCAAGTTGGATACGCCATATACCTGTGAAGAAGGCTCATTTTTTGATGATTTGGATTTTCTTTTCTGGTTGTTCCATTTCTCAGAAAATGCATCAAAACCAAAAGCCCCACCAAATCCAAATGATGACAGACTAATGGTAGCAGCCTTTGCAGCCAAAGGATTGAATTGGGATGAGGGAGCCTCAGGCTTCACTTTCTCTGTACGCCGAAAAGATCTCTCAGATAGGGGGACAACACCATCACTTCCATGGAAAAGCCTAAACGCCAAATCAAAATTGGGACCATCTTCAAAAATTGGACCTTTAGCTTCACGCACCTATGTATGAACAAAATGTTAAGTAACTTCGCTGATTACTATCAAACATAATGACAGAACAGTAACAGGTAAATGGTGTGATTACAGCAATAAGTTACAGCTCCACAAACAACAGATGATTTCCTATGATATTATATGGAAGAAAAGAGAAATAGGGATTAAAAGAAAGAAAAATCGCACAGTCTGTTTCGTGACACAGAAGCTTAAGCTTACAATACACATGTTTATGGCAGATGATTTCCTATGATATTATATGGAAGAAAAGAGAAATAGGGATTAAAAGAAAGAAAAATTGCATAGTCTGTTTCGTGACACAGAAGCTTAAGCTTACAATACACATGTTTATGGCCTGAACGGTAGATAAATCCAAGAAGTAATAACAAGACATAATAGACATCACTCCCAATCTTAATAAGTATGCAAGAAGGCAGCAACACCCGTGTATGAAAGCTTGTGAAAGATACAATGAGAATCACGACGTCTCAAAGGGAAAACTTACAGGCATGGAGAAAGCCAAAGGAGAAGAAAATGAGAAGTTAGTAGGTTCATTGATGTTCCTCAAGAATGGGCACCTAAGAATAGAGTCCTCATTTATGTCTCTTGAAGAGAAATCCATTGTTTTGCTTCGAATTTAGGCTGCAAAAGCACAAAAGGCATAAATAAGAAGAAATACGTCATGAATTATCAGCAATAGATATTACTGTTGAAGATTCAGTTATTCAATGTGAAATTAACAAGTTAACACTACATGGTTGAAGAAATCAGAGACTAAATCTCTCAAATCACATAGAGGCCAAAACCAAAAAGATAGGCACACAAACCACAACTCAAGCAAGTCCAGATCATGATTTGAAACCTAATAGTTGAATAGTTAATACTGATTCCATATGATATCGGGAAGCAAAACTAAATTACCAGAGTTTTAAAGAGAAAACATTTGCAAACTAAATAAAAATTCAATTGTAGAGATAAACATCATTGAGTGACTAGATATTTAAATCAAGTTGAGCATTTCCAAATTTTATCACCACAAAACAGATTCAGTTATCTCAGATCTTCTGCATCCACAGAAGTCAACTCAAGGGACAATTCCAATGAAACTTCTGGATTCAACCCCAACACCACAGCCCATTTCAAATAACACAAACCCAATCTCCAAATTTTCCCTATTAAACTCAAAACAATTGAAAAAATCGTAACTTTTTCAACAATAACGGTTAAAATCAAAACCTTGAACCAAAATCAAAACTAATTCGTTGCACGAGTAAAAAGGGCGAACCAACCCAAACGAAAATATGCCAAATTCAATCCACGCCTTAGACCCAGAGAATGAACAACCACCAACAGCATAAAAATACAGAAAAATCAAAATTTTTAAATTAAAAAAATTGCATATGATATCTTTCAGGGGTTCCAATAAGGCAAATGAAAATAAAAAGTGTAGATGAGTAAATGTGTACCTTTCAGAACTTGCAAGAGGCACACGCCAAGCAGAGCGAGAAGCTAGAGAGAGAGAAAAACAGCGAAGAAAGGAATCAAGGAATGGAAACGTGGGTTAGGTGAAAGGTGGATGCTTTTGCTATCAACTATACACCAAAAGAGAAAGGAAGGAAGAAGAAGAACGTGCTTTTTTTCTTCTCTCTCTTAATTTTCATTTAATGATATTATTGAAAACAGAAATGTATTAGTTAAAGTCAAATATGGCTGTGACATGCACACGCCAAATCCCATAGTTGAATATTTATTTATTATTTATAAAATTTCGGTTTCAAATTTTGTTATGACATTTTCAGTTGGTCTTTTTAATTGATTTGGGTTTGATTTTTTCAGTTGGTGGTTAGTTTCAGGGTTGGCTGTAGTTGGAGGTGAAGTTGGAATTGGCAATCCTTTTGGAAGTTGTGTCCAAGTGAAAATCCATTATTATCCCCTTATCCTTTTTTCCTAAGTAACCATTTCTGAAGAGTAAAGACTCCATATGAGATATCCAAAGTAATTTCGGTAACTAAATTCAATTAAAATGCTACAAGTTTAGCAAAAATAAAATGTGCGTGTCCATCATGTGATTTTTTATTTTTGTGTTTTGTTAGCACATAAATTTTAAAGTTTGCAATGATACATAATTAAACTTAGAATTTGGATTTTTTAAGGTAAAAAAGTTGATAAAATGATAAAGTAAAAAATTAATTATTATTGATTTTGGAATTTTTATAAAATGTATATTACACTATCTTAATTTAAGAGTGATTTTTTCATTTTATCTATTTTTTTATTTTATTTACTTTTTTATTTTAGAATATTTTGATCTATAAATTTATGGCTATAGCACAAAAACAGTAGCATATAGTACAAATATTTATTTGATATAGCATAGAAAATTTTCTGTGTTATATATCAAATTTTTTTGTATTTTACACTAAAATTTTTGTATTGTATGTCAAAATTTATGTTTTTAATATCTTTGTTGAACATATATAGGAGGAGAAGAAGAAGATAATCATAACGATGATAATGAAAGAGAATGGAGAGGAAGAAGAAGAAAGGCGTGGTGGCAACGACGACGAAAAAAAGGAGGAGGAGGCAATGGTGGCAGCTACGACGATGACAGCGGCGACTACGACAACGACGGCGGCAATAGCGACAACGACAACAACACTGAAAAAAGAAGTGTCTAGAAGAAGAAGAAGATCATAAAAAAAGAGAAAGAAGAAGAGGAAGAGGAAGAGAAAGAAAAATTAGTAAAACTAATAACATATACAATAGAAAGAAAAAGAAGTGCCCGACAAACTTGGTTGGATACTTAATTTAAAAAAGTTTAGACATCTAGTTTTATTTTTATTTTTTAGTATGTTGATATTTTATTTAATGATAAAATACAAATTGGTTATTTTTAATTAAATAAAATATTTAAATATTTTTATTAATTATTAATAAAAAAAGTATTGTTAAACTTATTTTAAGAATATATGTAAAAAAAAGATAAATCACATAAACAAATTGAATGACTTTCGTTTTTACACGAATGTCTTAAATTCAAACCACTTATATGTATGTCTCGTTCTGGCAATAAAACTATGTAAATCGAAGCAATTTAATTTGATTTACAGTGATTCTATGTAAATCGAATTCATTATGTTCAATTTACTGAGGAGGAGCATTAAATCGAAACAAGTTATTTCAATTTATTGCATTTGATAAACCTAAGTAAATTGAATCTAATTAATTTTATTTACTAATACACGTATGCAGTTGGTTAAATCGAATTCATTTAATTCGATTTACTGATGAGTATGTGTTATATAAATAGGATCAAAACGTGAAGTGTCCATTAGAGTGAAACTCACAATGGCTAGTGAAGATAATCTTTTAGTTCTAGTGCACTACAAAGGGACGATTAAAAAAATGTGAGAAGAAATAAAATTTATTGATAAGGATCTGTTGAGTGTCTTTATCGAACATTTTACGAGTTTTGTTGAATTTTAAAATACTATACTCCAGAAATTGGGATTTCATGGAATAAAAAAGGTAGAGAAGTTATTTTATAGAATTTGATTTCTGTTGTTCGCGATGGTGTGAAGTACGACTCCTTTGTATTAGACAGTAGTGATGATTTGCAAGTTTTACTTCATTGTCATCGTCAGTTTTCTGAGGTGAGAACCCATGAACCATTGGCCAAGTTTGGGGATGTGGTCTCTAGTTCAAGAGGATCGAATCAGAATCATCAATTAATAGCAATGGCAGCAGCCTTTAGTTCAACCCTGTTTTTGCGACTTCATCTGTGCCTGTAATAGCATCTGCGACAGTTTTGGTGGCAACTCCATCCTTCGCAACTGATCTAATCCATGATGACAATGGAGAAATATGTGATAATCGATTTTTTGGCTAACTTGCTATTGCGATGGCAGATACTCCTGTTATGATCCTGGTTTCTTGGGAGGTTGGAGAACCAGATGCCATGGAATATGTACTGCGGGATGACGATGATATGGAACCTGCCATGATCGATGAGGATAACGATGATGATATATGGAGGAGAATTCTTGTTGGGGATGGTAGAGCATCGAGCTCGGGAACTCAGCAGTACTCCAGCACTTTTCGACTTTAGACTTGGAAGCCATCAAACATCATGGGTTTCCGGATGTAGAATCTGGATTCGAGGCCAGAGATTCACAAGATACAGCAGGTCTAGCTGAGTTTCAAGTTGGTCAAAAGTTTCAGAATAAAGAGAAAGTCGTCTTATGTGTGAAGACTTATAGCATCCGCCATGGGGTTTAGTACAGAGTGCTGGAATCGAATCATGTCAAGTACTATAGAAAGTGTAAGGAGTTTGGAAACAGTTGCCAATGATTGATTCAGATCACTCTTTGCCAGCGAAAGGGTATTTGGGAGGTAAGACGATAATAGACCTCATACATGTCTGGCCACGTCAATCTCTGGTGATTACAGGAAGCTTGATTATCATGTGATATCTTCTTTCATCCTTCCTACGATCATAGTTGATGCAGTTGTGTCAATCAAGGTACTGCAGAATGCAACAGAGACACATTTTGAATTTAGACCGACTTATAGGAAGGTTTGATTGGTTAAGCAGAAGGTCATTGCGCAGATTTATGGGGATTGGAAATAGGCCTACAATGAGTTGCCAATATGGGTATTAGGTGGGAATAGTATTTTCACCAACTTGGAGGCCGAGTTAACGAGTCATCAGCATATTTCCACTGATTTTTTTGGTCGTTCCTGCCGTGCTTCGAGGCATTCAGGTATTGTAAACCATTGGTTAGTATTGATGAGGCCCATTTGTATGGTAAATATGGGGAATATTGCTAGTCGCAGTTGCTCGGGATGAAGATTCTAATATCATTGCTATTGTCTTCAACCTTATAGAGGGTGAAAATAGGGAGTCATAGTCATTTATTTTTTGTCTCACCTACGACAGCACGTGACTCATCAGTCCAGCATTCTTGTGCTATCAAATAGGCATAACAGAATCACGGCCACCTTGAAAGCTTCTAATGGTGGATGGCTTCCTCCTCCTACTTATTGTGTATTATGTGTTAGGCACGTTGCAACAAATTTTATGCTAAGTTTCAAGGGAAAGGATGTAAGGAGGTTTCTAGTCAACGTTGCTTACGCAAATACTGAGGTTGAGTTTGATTCTTGGTTTGACATCCTCCGATTTGAAGACCTAGCAATGTGTGACTAGGCCAATAGGATAGAGTATGATAAATGGACTCAGCATCGGGACGAGGATCGTAGATTCGGTCATACGACGACAAATATATCCGGGTGTTTTAATTCCGTACTCGATCAAAGGTGTCAGGAACCTTCCAGTTTGTTCCTTGGTGAAGTCCACTTATGGGAGGTTGGCGAAGTTCTTTGTTCGCAAGGGAAGAGAGGCTGAGCCACAGTTGGGAATAGGGCAGCAATTTAGTCAGTCACTAATGAAAGAAATAGAGGCAAATCTTAAGGCATCAAGGTGTTTCACAATAACCTTATATGATAGAGATAATTATGAGTTTAACATAGGAGTGTAAGTTAACGAACCGGACTGAAAATACTGCAAAACCGAACCGTAGATTACAACAACCGAATAAAAAAACTGAAAAATCGTTTTTTTTTTCGAACTAAACCGATTGTTTTGGTTCAGTTTTCGGTTGGCTTGTTGGAAACCGAGCCAAACCGACCCAAACCGAGAAAGATGTTCCATAGTGATTCTTTTTACTGATTTGCCCTTAGT
>NC_029780.3:117821013-117830146 GCF_000817695.3 Arachis duranensis | reverse complement strand
AGTAGCATCATTCAGTTCGTGTCCTCGTGCAGTCCTGAGTCCACGCCGTCGTCCAGTCATAATCCGTTGCAACAAACCTTAACCGTGGCAAGAAACTCTAAGCGGAGCAGCACTCTGGTCGCCGAGCCCTCTCCTGCAAAAAGCAACTAAACAATTTCTTCTTCGGATGTTAGACTTTGATTTTCAAATTTTTATAGTTGATTAAAGGCACATATGTTAGTTAAATTCACAAATCATTATATTGTCATAGTATCTCAAATTTAATTTGTCCCTGATTGTTGTTGCTGGTCTCTTCTTAATTAGGAAGATGAGTTTGATTTCTAATTTTTGTTTTTGAGGTTTGTTACTGTTTTGTGCTTAATTAGGAAGACAAGTTTAACTAAAATAATTGTATCTGATTGTTGTTCCTGGTTTATGCTTAATTAGAAAGATAAATTTAATTGAAATTTTTACTGCAGAATTTTTATTGTTGCTCCTATTCTTTATATAAAACTATATTATGATACATGATTTTAGAATTGATCTTACCTCATGCTTTATATTTATGTTGCAATATTGGAGAGTGTATGGTTTATTTATAGTGTTAAGATAAGCTTTTGAAACTTTAAAAGGAAAAGAAAAAGTATATCCAATACAAACAATAAAATCTGAATCGAAAGAAAATATCTACTTGCTTCTAGAAAAATATCTACTTGCCTTTTCTTTGTTTTCACATGGACTTTGTGATTTTATATGCGTGCCTTGTATTTTATACGATTTTACATGGCTGCATATATCTGTGTGCCTTTTTTTTGTTTTCACATGACTTATTGTTGTTCCTTTTACTCTCAAAGCTACACATATATCCCCTTTAATTTGTTATCTTGTTTCATAATTTATTATCTTATTTCATAATTTGTTATTTAATATGTTTCACAAATTATTGTTGTTGCATAAATGTTGGAAACAATATTTTTTCACAAGTTTGAATGCTGAATTTGTTGCTGGAAACAATACTTTTGGTGCTAATGATGAGTTGTGCTGATTTTTTAATAAAATTTATGTATTTTGTTGTTCGTTGTTATGTTTATGTTATGTTTATAATTTATAATCTATATTATGTTTATGTTTATAATCTATATTGATTTCTTTGTTTTGTTTTTGTAGAAATTGCACCAACCGGGAAAGATGATGATGAGTCTGGTGTGGATTCAGATTAAGCATGGTGGCTGTTTGGTTTTTATTTGGTTTAAAGCGATTGTTTCGGTTTTTAGTATGTTTAAAGTGTGTTTGTTTTTGTTGTTTTCTAGACATTTTTAATTGTCTTTGTTTTATGTTTAATTGTTGGGACAAGTTGAATTTGTATTGAATTTAGATATGATATACTCTTGTTATTCTAGTTTATTAACGGTTTTAAACTTTATTTTATGGTAATTAAATTATGATTATTAGTTTTAAAAAACCCAAAAAAACTGGCCGAACCAAACCACTTTTGGTTCGGTTGTTCAAAAAGTAGCAACTGAACGATTGGCGTTAATGTAGAACCGAACAAGTCGGTTCAGTTGATTTTTGGTCCAAAATCTAACCAAACCGAACCGATTACACCCCTAGTTTATCATAGCCGAGACTGCTCCAATAAGTAACTTCTCATTTGGTATTTATAGAGTCTCGTTGAGAGATTGGACATGAAATTGCGGGTACTTTCAGGCACTTCATTACCCATATTTCCATACAATGGCTTACTGTGCATATTCTCGCCTGAGTTGGACAACCTATATCCATGAGGTATATTGCCTCAGCATGGTGTTTAATGTCTTCAGGATAGGATTCAATCCTCTAATCCTAGAAAATTCCTGGCCACTATATGATGGTCCCACGGTCATCCCTAATCCCAGTAAGAGATGTGCATCTAAAGGTTGTCCTAAGACTACTAGAATTCGCACTAGCATGAATGAGGTGGATCCGAATAGACCAAAGCAATGTGGACTATGCAAATAGCCTGGCCACAATAGGCGGAGTTGCCCATAGGAAAAAGTCACCATGGATTCTACTTCTACTAGCAATGCTTAGTGTTTTCTTTATTGTATTGCCTATTCTTAACTTCATTGTATTACGTTTTATTGTGTAAGTTGTGTTGTCTTTTCTCACGACCTATTATTATTAATATTATTGTGTTTTCTCAATAGTGTTAGCTTTATTTTTAGTTATCATGAAATACTAACAAAGAACAACAAAATATTGTTTATGGCAAAATACATTACTCATATTACAAAATAAAACATAGTCCATATAAGAAATACTAAGTACAACAACAATATCCATGTGCAAACTACATAATCAAAAGAGGTGGGATATCTGTAAAGCATCGTCTGCGACACCTGATCCATTATGCTCTCTGGGCTAGTGATATCTCATCCTCATCTATGTCACCATCTGTCTCTATCTGCACTCTAGTACGCTCTGGTGACCTAGTAGGGCCAAGAGGTGACAGGGGGTCTGCAACAATTGCAGAGACGAGGGTCTCACCCAATGCAAATATGTTAGAAAATGGCCCAGATAAAGGCTCGTTTAGGTCAATTGAAAGGTGTGATTGGAATCCAGCAACCTCAAATCTACCATGTTATGGATTATCTTCCTGTAGCATCATGCGTATCTCATCCAAGAAGTGTGGCTCTCCTAAGTGTGCCTCGAGTCCCTCCTTCGTAAACAGCTCCACTCGGACTCATGTATGTCTGGCTCTCATGCATACCCGTATAACTACTAGAACCTCTAACAAAATAATCACCACCAAACCTTAAACCGTATGCTCCATCACCTCCACATCCACCATCACCACCAACTAATCCACCTCTATCACCTCCGCCACCATCACCTCCATGTCGACCTCTACATTTACCATCACCTCTCCTTCCATGTCAACCTCGCCCGTAGCTCGTCTAGTGGCTCGACCCCTCCCCTCTAACGCATCAAGCTCATCCTCGAGCCACCTCGAGTCACCTCCGCTCACGTTCACTCGCTCACGTACCGACTTATTATCTCTACTCAACACGATGCCTATCTGGAATATCAGGCACCTTATCCATTTGATGTTCCTGTCTTATACCTCTTTGTGTCACCTCAGCTGGGATGGAAATTGCTTTGGGGTCACCGAAGAAGAGCTCAAGCGACAAGAACCTCTGCCCATGCTCATATCACCACTCCAGGTACAACTATGATGATCCTAGGTTTGGAACGACATCAAACCGTAGCACATGATCGGCCCTGTGAGTCTAACGGAGATGCCAAGTCTGTAACGTACTAGAAAATCATCGATCACCACCATTGTCATCCTTTGACATCCAGAAATCTATATCTAGTACTGCACGAGGTCAATGCTGTACTCCACCTTGCTGTGGTAGCACCCTATCCAGTATCCACTTGATGTCTCTTAACTATAAAATAGATCAATGTTGTAACCACCCACCATAACCTTATATGCTGAGGATCTAGAATCTTAGGATGCACTATCCAAACAATATTTTGTGTACTATAGGACATCCATATGAATTGTTAAAGGGACATGATTTAAAAGGCCATAACTCGACATTAAAAATTAGACTAACTGAGTACACAATAAAAATACAGTAAGATTGACATCATCAGCCTGTAGTAAATCTATCATCAGCTTCCAATGTGCCATTTTAGACCCCCTTCTCGCTCAATGTTGGCTGACATCCTGACAACTTACAATGCGTACATTAGTTCAATAACAGCCATATACGTAAAACATATTTAATCAACATAACATATTTAAACATACGTACCTCGATGCCAACAACTAATGAAATGCATCAAAACCATGAGGCATGAAACCCGAAAAACGCCAGAAGATCTATGACTGAAGGAGCTGCAGTGGACCCGCCAACTTAATGACGCACCTGTTAGCCATACGGCACATGCATCGAAATAACCACGCAAGAGCAGCAGAATTCCAGCTATATCTGCCCATGTTCTCTAGCCGAGCCATGTACGGTAGTCACCGGATGTAAAAACATGTACCAAACTTGTTCCCAAATAGCTAAGTCGATAACAACATCATGATGTATGCCATCGCATATCTCCTCACTGTATCCTCATCTGCGTCCTGAGAAAGCTCACTGAATGTATTCTACATCCAAATGCACTTCACAGTGAACTTGTCGTTATAGTTTGTAGGAGGTAAGACACCAAATAGCTCTTTGAACTAAGTCCATGCTGGTCGGCCACCTTCAATGTATTTATCAAAGTCTATCAGACATCCACTGACATATATTCACCATTGATCAGGAGGCCTAACTCGTACGCTACATTCTATAAAGTAATTATGCATCCCCAAATGGCATATGAAAAGTGTGTCTTTTCATACGTCATCTCTTGACGAATGCACTGACTAACGGCTCATCCAACCTATATCAGTGGTTGTTGAGCTCGTAAGATGGTATAGTCCAGCCATCTACAAATACGGTATGATCCTATCTTTCAGAGACATACGATTTTGTCTTCTCATACTAATAATACATCGGGTGACTGCATAGTAATAGAAAAATATTCAAAAAATCATAATAATTAACAAAACAATACGTTAAAATGAATTTTAAATTATGCATGTCCATTTGGAAAAAATACAAATACTCAATATTAGAATTCTACAATATATTAATCATATTCAAAAAATTCGAATTCCCTTATATCTAAAATCACCTAACTCGAAGAACTATAATAAAAAAATAATATAAAATATATCACAATCCTAAACCGCTATTATCAATGCCATTTTTATCTTATAATAAGCTCTAGCAAAACTTCTAATAAAAAACGTAAAATATTTCTCAATCCTAAATCACTATTATCACCTACACTTTTAACTTAAAATAATTTCTACCTAAACTTCTACTCACTAATCATTCTAACATTGATAACTTACATACTCTAACAAAACATCTGATTGCTACTCTAACTAACATTTATAATTACTATTCTAAGTAAACATTTGTAGTTTTAAAACTCCAATAAACTACTAATTTCCTACTCGAACTGACATTTATAACTAACGTTTATAATCAAATACTCTAAGCGAATTAATATTGCCAACATTTCTAATTTATCTCGAACAAAATAAATTTTACTCACTAGCTCTTCACTAATGCTACCAGCGATATGAATAATTCCATCCAACCAGTAAATATTCGAGTTATTTTCCGTGTCCGCAGTTAAGAATATTGTGGTGTTGTGGCCAAATTTTCTCTCTTTCAAAAATTGTGAATTGTCATTCAAAATAAGTGAATTTGAATTGTATATCTAGGTACACCAAATTAAAACTAAATCAAATCTATTATATTCGATTTATCATGGGCTCATTTTGCCTGATTTGATTTACTATGGGCTGTAAATTGAATTCAATTGTTTTAATTTACTATAGGATGTAAATCGAATCTCATTGCTTTGATTTACTATGGATACTTTGGCATCAACAAATTTTCTTACTAAATCGAAACTAATCAGTAAAAAAAGAACAGAGCTTTTACTAAGATAGAGAAAAAAGAGTGTTCATTATATTATAAAATTGTTGAATTAATATTTTAAATGATTTCTGAAATTTGAATTCTACTTTAAATTAGCCCCTCAAATTTTAATTGACTCATATTAGACTTTCATATTTTAAAATCTAATTTAAGTTAAATTTTTCATTTATCTCCGTTAACGGAGTACTTAGTTAAAATGTTAAAACACATATTAACATTCGACATTTTTTTTAGATAGAGAAAGAATAAAAAACATTGCATTTTTTTCTTTTTTCTTCTACGCTTTTTCTTAAGTTTAGGTACTATTTATTAATAACTTTAATATGTATTTTTAAAATATATATTAATTAAAATTTTTTAATTTAATTAAACTCTAAATCCTAGATATTGAGAGATCAATCTCTAGATTGTTATGTTGTTAGTTTACACTTTACTGTGGCATATTATACTTGAACAGTTGAACACCAAACCACAAGGAAGAAACTTGAAAGTGCTCCGCGTGACTCGCGTGCGCATAAACTTAAAAAATAAAAAATTGAAATCCCCACTATGTCCCTCATTCTCTTTGGTGATTGATTAGCCGGCACTTAATTGCTCTCATTCACATATTAAAAAGCACACCCAACAAATATGGAAGTTATCATGTGTATTATAGGTTATTAAGGTTTTGTTTGGTGGGGTTTTTTTTTTAAGAGATATTTGTATTTTTTAAAAGTTTAAGTCTTTTATTTTGTGTTTGATAAATAAAAAATATTATGTTTGTGTTTGTAATATTTAAAAGATTGGGATACTTTTAAAAGTATTTAAAATAGAGTTTTTTAAAATTGGCTTGTACTTTTTAAAATTTAAAAATCTAATATAATTTCATATGTTAATTAATTTTCAAATTTAATATTTATATTTATATCTATTATAGTATTTTTAAATTTTAAAAGTTATTTTACTAAACATAATTGTTGTTGCTTGTATTTATTGAAAGTTATTTTTAATTTAATTTACCAAATATAAATGTTACAACTTTTAAAAAGCCATCCTTTAAAAATTAGTTTTTATAAGCTATTTTTTAAAAGTAAAAACTTTACTAAATTAAGTCTAAACATGAATATTTCATTGAATTGTCGTGTTTGTGTGGGACATATTTTAGATACGACATTCGTCGACATTCATTTGATATACGTATTTGCTGTATTCTTTTAATAAAATATAAAAAAATTATTTTTTAAATAAATAAGATATTAAAAAATTAAAAATTAATTTATATTTTAATATCAATAAAATATCAAAATATTATTATAATTTATTTAAAAAATATTTTATATTTATATATATATTCTGTATTTTATAAAATTTTAAAATTTATGTATCGTTATATCGTATATATTCCGTATTTGTATCGGTATCTATATACGATAGATTATAGCCTTCTCATATACACTGCCAAGGTCATTTAATAATAATGATAATTTACTATATTTGATGTTTCCTCTGATGACAAATGTGTGTACACTAATCTAGGAAAATTACCTTGCCACTGGCCGCCCATTATTATTATTATTATTATTATTATTAGAAACTGAACTTTATAGAAATATAAAAAATTATTTTCACAATAAAAATAAACTAAAATAAAAATTTTAACAATAAATTTGGAAGATGAAAAAAAAAACAAATTTTTCCAAGCAAATTTTAAAAAATGCATCAAAATATTATATATTAAAAAATAATTAAAATAATATATATCTACAAATATATAATAATTTATTTTTTATATACACATAATATATTTTTTAAATTTAGTAAATAATTAGTTTTTTTGGGTCTTTTATGATATTTTTTAACTCGACAAATTAATAATTGAGTTCCATTTAAGAATTTGTCGTTAATCAATAAATTATTACATACGTAAGACAGAATTCAAATCTATAACATCTATAATAAATAACTAGCCGGTAAAAATGACACTTAATAATTGTATTATTCAGCAATAGATTACAAATTTACCTTCAAATCTAGTAATATATAATTATATATATTATTGAATTTTACTATCATGTATCTTAAGAATATAAGTTAAATATATCATAAAAAATATTTTAATATTATTTATTACAAAAATATTTTTTTTATGTTTTATATATAAAAATAATAAATAACATTAAAACATTTCCTTTTTATAATATACTTAACTTATATCTTTAAACATAAATAACAAAACCCTATATTATTTTGTTCCACACATTCAATGTGATCCTTTATTTAAATATGGTAATTGCGGATTTATGTTGGTTACAGAATCATATGCATAAAACTTGGTAGGGAAAACATAGATAATTCAAAAGAGAATATAAAAATGTAATCATGGATTGAAACAAAAAAAATTGTATACTTAAATAGGCTTCGAAAAAATTTTATATAAGATATTTTTGTTCTTATAACAAATTTATTATATTAAAGCTTTTGAATTATACAAAAATAAAATATATAAAGTTTTCTATCATATTTTAAAATACTTATTTGTCCAAATAAAATAATAAATTTGACTAGAATAAAAATTTATATATCTTACTGTTATAAAGTTAAAAAAATTCAATATAATAAAAAATTTTTGGAGGCAAAAACGTTTGACGCAAAATTTTTTATAGACTTATTTTAGTATATACTTAAAAAAATAATGTCCTACAAAAATCAACAACTAATTTATTATTTAGTTTGAGTTTATTTCTTGACGGATAAAAATTTGACGATAAAATTTAGTACATATATGATTTATTGACTAATTTTTTTATGTATTTTTCGTTCAGCAAATTAAAAATTAATTTATTATGAATTTAAATCTTATTTAAAAATTTGGCTAATAAATTGTTACACATATAAAGAATGATTCAAACTTTGAACACTTACTTACTAATTTTTATTATAATAGTGTTTACATTTTTTTCTCTTTTTCTTCATGATATTTTTTTTTCATGATATTATTTCTACTAAAAACTAGTGTGTTTTTGAGAGGATTTTATGGTATTTTTTAATTCGACAAATTAAAGAATAAGTTTAAAAATAATTGTCGCGAATTTAAACTTTATTTAAAAGTAGTCACCAAAAAAACTCTATTTAAAAGTTTTTTGCAGATGAATAGATTGCTGCATACCCAATTCGGTAAACCAAAATCTAGTCTAGTTGGTTTACTAAAAACTGGTTTTTTTTTTTTTGCTTGTTTCGGGAAAAAGCTAGTTTTAATCATGTAATCTAACCCATTCCACTAATTTGATTCAGCCCAATTACACTACATTTGTTTTTGGTCAAGAGTTTGTTCGACAGCTTTCTAGTATGTAGTCCAAAATCGATCTTTTGCGGGCTTTCTTTTGATGGGTCTTGTGAACTTATTCAATTACTAATCATCCCAATATGAAAAGCATTCGTCCAAAACCAACATCATGGTAAGTCCCAAAGAAAAAAAAAACCAAAAAATACCAATCATTTAAAATTTTTATGAGTAATTGACATGAATAAATAGTAATTTTTATTAAATCCGCGACGAATTAGTCCTTAACCTATCGGGTTAGAAAGCATTGTAAAAAAAAAAAAAAATAGAAATAGCAATGGGTGTCTATGGAAGC
>NC_029780.3:117819883-117820979 GCF_000817695.3 Arachis duranensis | reverse complement strand
TTGTCCCTATTCCTGCCCTGTTTTTACAACAGACAACAGAAATTTCATATTTACTAAAGACTAAGGTTTCGCGAATTTTTATAAAAAAAAATATAAATTTTAAAATATAGACATAAACCCTTATATATTTTTTTTTCAAAAAGTGGTATTGATTTCTTATCTAAAAGTTTCGTGCTTGTCCATAGTACAAGAAATATATATATAGAAATGTAGTGCTTAATTTTTTTTAGAAAAAATGATAAATAGGTCTCTAACATTTTACTTCGTAGGCATTTTTGTCCTTGTCTATTGAATTTTTTTTTTAAGTTTCGGACATTCACAAAATTTGGACGGATCAGTCCTTCCATCTAAATGTCTCCGTCCCTCCATCCAAATGTCTCCGTCAGACCCAACGGAAAAGTCTGACGTGGCTCTCATAATACTTGTCATGCGTACGCGTGGGTCATACATACGCGTCGTCGGACATATTTCCCTCTCACGCGTACGCGACCTATCGCCATGAATTCAACAAATTCTTATTTTTTCATGAATTTTTACATGTTTTTTTCATTTCTTTCAAATCATTCTTGCCTTCGGAATCTATCTCATTTACACAGTCACGACGCAGCGTGTCATTTAAACTGTAAACGAGATATGACTAGAAATACAAAACGATAAATATTTTTAAAATTATTTATTTTCGTAATTAATGCTTTTTTATTTATTTAAATAAAAAATCCTAGTTACAGATGAGTTTTGATTTTTTTTTCCTAATGTTCCTAGAAAAAATAGGATTTTAAGAGGTTAAAGACAAGCATAGAAGGATAATTTAAAAATTTAAAGTGTTTTTAATAGAATTAATAAAAATCTACAATGAGATATTTTTATCTTTTATAGGTATACTATTAATTTAATTTTTTTATGGTTAATTTTAAAACATTTAAATCTTTGATGGATAGAAACTATAATTTACTCCTTTGTAAAAATAACAAGAATCAGTTGAGTATTTACTCTTTTATTTTACACAAATATATTATATATCTATAAATTAATTATTAATTAATTACTATATATTTATATATATTTATACATATTAATTTATATATATTCTTTTGTT
>NC_029780.3:117805372-117819866 GCF_000817695.3 Arachis duranensis | reverse complement strand
AATAAACGATAATTAAAAAAAAAAACCTAAAAAATTAGTACTTTTAGTAAAAACTAAAGAATTAGCTAATATTTACTCAAATATAAAAAAATATTAGTCATGCACATGAATAAAAATATTAAATGGATCCAGCAACCCTAAAAAGCAGCCCAATCGGATTGGAATCAACCCGCTAACCCGAAAATCCGAAATAGCTAAAAACTTGTGTTGTGCCGCCGCATTATAATGCAACAAACGAGACGAGTTGTTGGCGCAACGCTCGGGTTCGAATCTTCGCGGATAAGCACATCAAACGGACACAAATGGAACGTGGTCAATAATCTGAGGGCAATTCCGTCAAAGTAAAATATCGAATTCAGCTATATAAACACTCTTAACCCTATCAAATTCGCACACTCTGCTCCCGTACACTCTCCACGCTCACTTGCGGCTAGGGTTTTTAGCTCAGCTCCTTCTTCCAGGTTCGTTCCTTTGTTTTTCTTTCTCTCTTTCCGTTCCTTTGATTCGTCGTTGTTGTGTTGTGATAATCCATGCAATAGTTTATTTTTCGATCTATTTTTTCAGCAAATTATAGTTTTTCGATATTTTTTCGAGTGCTTTTCTTTAGTATAGATGTTATCTTCGATTATTCTGGTTTTCTTGATTTTTATGTTGAATATTTGAATTGATTTGGTTCTTGTTTCGATTTATGAGCATGTTTAATTGAAACAATAGATCCAGAATTTTGAAAAATCGCATGTAATTTTGAATCTGGATATTCTCCTTTTTATCTATGTATAGATCTGGGGGATTTGGTTTGAATATGGTTCACAATGATTTGCTAAAAAGGGTAATTATTGGTTCGTGGTAATATTCGTTCGATCTGTTGTGACGTATCCCTTTGCTTTTGTGTCTTGAACATTTCAAAAGCGTTAATCTTTACATATTTTGATCAAAACTTATTATTTGATTTTGCAAGTATATATTGTAATTTTGTATGCGAGGAAGATTGTTCTGAATGAATCTCACGGGTCTATTTTATTTGGCAGATCATTGTTTAAGGTTTTAAGAAATCATGGGTAAAGAGAAGACTCACATCAACATTGTGGTCATTGGCCACGTCGACTCAGGAAAGTCGACTACCACCGGTCACTTGATCTACAAGTTGGGAGGTATTGACAAGCGTGTGATCGAAAGATTCGAGAAGGAAGCAGCTGAGATGAACAAGAGGTCCTTCAAGTATGCCTGGGTGCTCGACAAGCTCAAGGCCGAGCGTGAAAGAGGTATCACCATCGATATTGCCTTGTGGAAGTTCGAGACCACCAAATACTACTGCACTGTCATTGATGCTCCCGGACACAGGGATTTCATCAAGAACATGATTACTGGAACTTCCCAGGCTGACTGTGCCGTTCTCATCATCGATTCCACCACTGGTGGTTTTGAAGCTGGTATCTCGAAGGATGGTCAGACCCGTGAGCACGCTCTCCTTGCTTTCACCCTTGGTGTCAAGCAGATGATTTGCTGTTGCAACAAGGTGAGATTATTAAACAGAATATGAGTTGATTGTCCTTTTCTGATTAGTTATTCATTTTCTAATGGTAGCTTTTCTGTGCTATAGATGGATGCCACCACACCCAAGTACTCCAAGGCCCGTTATGATGAAATCGTGAAGGAAGTCTCATCCTACTTGAAGAAGGTCGGATACAACCCAGACAAAATCGCATTTGTTCCCATCTCTGGTTTTGAGGGAGACAACATGATTGAGAGGTCTACAAACCTCGACTGGTACAAGGGACCAACCCTTCTTGAGGCCCTTGACCAGATCAATGAGCCAAAGAGGCCATCAGATAAGCCCCTCCGTCTGCCTCTTCAGGATGTGTACAAGATTGGAGGTATTGGAACTGTGCCAGTGGGACGTGTTGAGACAGGTGTCTTGAAGCCCGGTATGGTTGTGACCTTTGGACCTACTGGACTGACAACTGAAGTTAAGTCTGTTGAGATGCACCACGAAGCTCTTACAGAGGCCCTCCCTGGTGACAACGTTGGGTTCAACGTCAAGAATGTTGCAGTGAAGGATCTCAAGCGTGGTTTTGTTGCCTCAAACTCCAAGGATGACCCTGCCAAGGAGGCTGCTAACTTCACCTCCCAAGTCATCATCATGAATCACCCTGGCCAGATCGGAAATGGCTATGCCCCAGTGCTTGATTGCCACACCTCCCACATTGCTGTCAAGTTTGCTGAGCTCGTGACCAAGATTGACAGGCGATCTGGTAAGGAACTTGAGAAGGAGCCCAAGTTCTTGAAGAATGGTGATGCCGGTCTTGTTAAGATGATTCCCACCAAGCCCATGGTTGTGGAAACCTTCTCTGAGTACCCACCTCTTGGTCGTTTTGCCGTCAGAGACATGCGTCAAACTGTGGCTGTGGGAGTTATCAAGAATGTGGAGAAGAAGGATGCTACCGGAGCCAAGGTCACCAAGGCTGCCCAGAAGAAGAAGTGAATCGTGCAGGGTGGTTTGAAGCAAGGGTACCAGCATCATCTCTACAATAAGTATTTGTCCCTTGTTTGCATTATCTGTGTTTCTCGATTAGGGAGCTTGTTTATTGGACCTAGTTTCAAGTCTTCACCCTCGTCTCGCAACTTTTGTTCCCAGAACTGGGTTCTAGATCGACGGTGGCATGGCTTTTTGGTTTTACCATGATTTTATTTTCTGCCTGCTTTTAGTTTTGATGTGTCTGAGAATACTTTTAAGTTTTGTAAACTGCAGTGAATTTTAGGACTTGTCCTACACTGCTGATTTGGATTTTGAACATCGAGTCTATATCTTGTGCTTTAAACTTTAATTGTATCGACTCTTTATTGTGTTTTAATCAATGTCCTCTATGTTTTAGTTTACCTTTGTTTCGTGATGGGGTTGTGTTTTGTTATACATCAAATTGAAATTTAGTTGTTCAAAAATTTTCCCCCAGTTTTCGTTAGATGGTCTTTTCTGAAACTTTTGTTATTATTGAAATTAAAGGACCCCAAACCTATTGGAAATGTCATACCCCTATAAATATAACAAGTTGAAATTAGTTCTTCAAATTTTTTCCAGTATTATGCATATTTTTTGTAATCTTTTGGAGTAAGTGTAAAACTTACATTTTTGCGGGTATCAGTTTTCTTTTATGCATCAAGGACTTCAAATTTGAACAACCGAAGGAAAGAAGAAACAAAAATGTCAACTGATATTTTTAATGAAGAACGAAGGAAATTGCAGAAAAGAAAATGGAAGTCTTCAACGAAGTTAAGGGTTGAAGATAAAATAACAATTCGAAACTTACAGAAAAATGAAAATGACTGCGAAGAAAAATAAATTGTTTGAAGAGAAATGACAAGAATTTGAAAAGAAAATATTTAGACATGGAAGGAACCACAGGGAATTCGAACCCGAGTTATATCAAATCAAGATCCCTTTTGACAACAACCTCTTCTCGAATTGATCAGCAATTCTTCTACTTACAAATTCCACTTCTCGAATTGACCAGCAATTCTTCTACTTACAAATTGTCCCTTAGGATCGTGTTATTATCTTCGAGATCTTTTTTCGAGAACTAAATAAACGAGATCCTAAACAGGGTTCATTTTAAATCTTAATAAAAATAAAAAATCCGTTTATATGTTTAATAACTGTCCTCGTCATCACGATCCCATTAATTACGTGCGGGTATATCTAATTATTTGCGGTGAAAATTCAGGTGTAGTCGACTTGATAATTGAAAACCGCTGGATGAAAATTTAGTGGCTCTCAATTGTCAACTTCACATGAAGTCGACTACACCTGAGTTTTTACCATTATTTGCTTTCTTTCTTTCTCTCTCTTTTGAACTTTAATTTTCAATAATTATATATATATATTTTTGAAACAAAGAAGCTGAATACACTAAAGGAGAGCAACAAACAAACCAAATATAACAAGAAAACAAACCAAAAAAGGCAAACCCAACACTAAGGATCAATTCTGTGTCATTTCTGACATTGCCATCAACAACTAAAAGAATCAATACCAGTCCACACTTTGTAGCTCAAAAATGTCATTCTTTGTATGAACTTAGCACCTGTTTTTTAATTGTTGAAAATTCTGTCATTGCATTTTAACCATATGTTCCAAATTATTGCAAAGAACCTAACCAGCCACATCTTCTGCTCCTTTTTTCTATGAGGCATGCCAGTCCAACTCTCAAACAGTTCTTTAACGGTTACAAGATAGTCCAAGCTCTATCAAAACACCTCAAACAAGCGCACCAGCCAAGTAAACTCACAAAAGAGAAATAAATAATGGACAAATTCCATCTCATTTTTACACAACACACATATCCAATAGTTATATATTAACCCAAAAAACTCTTCATCTTCAAAATTTAAAAATTTTTCAAACAATCAAACCCGTCACTTTCAGCAACACAGGTTCTTTGCACTCTTTCTTCTGATCCACCACCATTGTTGTCACAGAACCTCCAAGTTCAAAGATTTTATAATTCCCTTGCATTTTTCTGGTACGTGCTACTTTGTTCTATTCTCATTTTTCCATTCAAAACTACCCCATCATCTTTACCAAGAAGGGCAGACCATCACAAAAACTTCTGAGAGATCAAGCTTAAAAATTCTTTCAACCACCATGGACACTATCATCAAAGACCCAGTCGATACCACGAATGACAAAAAGATTATTTTCTTCCCTTTCTCTGTTGAAAACAAACTTCATTATTTCGTCAGCCCTCTGAACTCCCGATAACAAGCAAAAAAAAAAGGCTTTTCATTATTTTTCTTGTAGTGAAAATGAACAAACAAGATTTATTTGTAGCCTCTTTCATCGACCATGTCGACCCTTTTGTAACAAACCTAAGATTTCTTTCAAAAATGCAAATTTTCTTACTTAGTTTAAAAGAATGGAACCCTTTAAGACAGATGAGTGAAAATTTCCAAGAATCTATGACCTTCTCAGACTCTCTCAATTCCAACATTCAACACATCATTTGATGATTGGGACTGCATTATGTTTTTGGAATAAAACCACCAACAACTTTCATCTATTTTGTGGTATGGTCGGACTCACACTTTTAGATGTAGCAACTATTACAGGACTTATATGAAACCTGAGCACAAATACAATATTGTCCTAAAAAACTCTTATTGGAAATTTATCTGGCAAAACATGGGAGAAAAAGATAGTCCAATCGTAAATGATGAGCATATAACCTTTTCTATGCTATTGGCTCAATGCTATAGTCTTTTGCTCAAGAAGTTCAATGCAAAAACTATACATCACACTGGCTGCTCTGATTCATGACAAGCGCAAACTTAACTTGGCCAAGTTACTTTTGGGAAATCTTTATGATGAACTGGGACAAGTGATCCATAGCCTCCTAATAAATCTTCAATCAACATTGGATAACCACTTTGGAATTCTTACATTTTATAAGTTTTTAATTGAGTCTTTATATTATTTTAAATTTGTATTAGATCTTTTTCAATAATTATGCTCTAAAAATATTTTCATCCATCTTACACTATTTGCAAATATGTCTTAACATATATAGTTAAATTAAATGCTTTTGGAATAATTAAAGTTAGTGCAGAAACCAATTTAAAACTTTTAAAATGTAAAGACGTAATTACAAATTTAATAAAATTATAAAGTCTAATAAAATAATTTAACCTATGGCGACATAGGCTCATCCTTAAACGCTCCTTGCTAAGTATGGAGTGCTGCACACCTTGTGAATTTGTTAAATCTAAACTCTTCATTTATTATATTTTATTTGAATGGTCTGGATTTAAAAAGGTAACCTGTTAATCAGGTTAATTATTTTTTTTACAAATTTTAAATTTTTTGGCAAGTCTCAGATATTGGGATGAAGTTCAAAATAAAAAATTAGTATATAAATATTGAAAACAATATGTCTGTAAAAAAAAAAGTTATTGGACTTTAGAATTAAAATAAATAATACATAAAAAATAAGTTAAAAATTCACGTACTAAATTAAAAAAAAAGATATATTAGAATCTTAAAAAAATAATATTAAATATATATTATGTATATAATATTAAAATTTGATTAAGTACTTTTTTCGTCCCTAAGGTCTGAGACCAAAATCAAAAGCGTTTCCGACCTTTTTCTGTTATTAAAATCATCCTTAACGTTACAAAATATTATAAAATTGTCCTTTTGAATATAATAATTTTTGAAATGACACAAATACCCTTTTCCTTTTATTACTAATTACCGCAGTCCCACTCACTCATTACCCCCAACCCTTCCCATTGCACCTAAAATAAACAAACTGAAATGAAAAACAAGAACAAAAGAGGGAGAAATTTTTTTAGTAAATATATATTATTTAAAAAATATTTAAAATTTATTATTTTGTATTAAGAATATTATTAAAAATATATTGTTAGTTTTTCTTAAAATAATATTTTCTTTTCTTTGGTTCAAATACTATGACAATAAATTTTTTTTACGTAACTGTTTCTACTCAATAAATATTATATTCATTTATTTTTATATTGTATGTAAAATAAATAATTAATGTTTAAAAAAGTTAATAAAGGAAAGAAGTATTTTTTTTTACCAATTTTTAGGTGAATATAAAGAGATTATGTCATTTGAACTATAATTGGTTGGCAAAGAAAGAAATACTCTTAATTATATATTAAATAGAATAATTATTTAGTAGGCTCATTTTTATACAAATAAAATATAATTGTTTAAATATAATTGTATTTTAATTTTTCATTCTATTACGTACACGTTGAGGTTAATTTGAAATAAAAGATAATGGACTTGTTGTAACTGCCATGCATATTGTGCTTTGACTGCGTCGTCATCTGAGAAATGAGAATCATGTGCCTTCATGGAAACCGGGGTTCTCCTACAGAATCCGTTTTGCGTTTGGAGTTAGCTAACCAGCAGTAGCGACAGACATGCGTCTTCCTTTTCTATGGCAGCAATTTTTCGGACTTTGATGGTCATTTATAGTAGAAGTGGAATATGGTGGGTTCAAGAGCGTCAAAATCTATAGCTAGCTAAAACGATAGTGGAAACACCTGCCATCAAACAAAACAGTGAAAATATTTGAAGACATCACATCGACAATAACAGAGTAACAGAGGAATTAGTCTTTTTGTTAGTGTTGGTTTGTTTGTTCATCCCATGACAAAAATAATAATAACAATAATAAATAAATTAAATTTACCTGATAACTTTTGATAGCAGGTTAACTTTTAAAGAGTGCTGCACTCCCTACTTTATCTGGAGTGCACTAGCTTTCGCCGGCGACATACTCTTATGTTCTTTGAAAAAAAAATCGGTTAGTTTTCATTGTTTGAGATACATTGGCAAATTTGCAATCATGTTACTTGGAGTCACCAGCATCTTTTAGTATTTAAGGTTTCTTCTTATCTTCAAAAAATTAGTATGCTGACCTGTTAATTGCATATTGCTAGCTGCTTCTACGTTTTGAACCTGTGATCTTGAAATCACAGAGACAACCCAACTTATCTTTTGTTTAACCAAGATCAATTGTTTGGAATATGCAATATTTAGTATTTCCCTTGTTATAGCTTGAGGCTTAGTTCAGATGGCACATTAGGATGTCTCTTAAGTAGAGTTTGTTTTGAGGTATTGAGACAGAGACTGAGACTCACTATCGTATTTGTTAGTTCAAAGATTGGCACTAAAATTTCTATCTCTATCTTTAAAATTTTAGTACTTCAGTACCTCCAAAAAGTAGAGACACAGGAGACTGAAATTTTTAGAGATGGAAAGTGAAACTTTAATAATATTTTATACCTAAAATACTTTCATTTCAATTAATTAATTTCAATTTTACTCTTTGTGCAAATTAAATTAAAATTTCATTCTTGTTTCAATTCCTGTCTTCCATTTTGCATCAAACAGAATACCAAAATTTATTTCAATCCCTGTCTCTTAATCTCTGTCTCTCAGTCTCAGTCTTTCCGTCTCTATCTCTCCACAAAATGCTGCATCCGAGTTCAACTTTCATCTAAGACTGGATGTAATTTAAGAATCTCATATAGTGTCACGCTTTGATATTTTATAGTTAACTAATATGCAAAGGATGTTCTAAAAACCCTGCTTTGCATCTTTAAGAAAAATATAATAAGATAGTATCATAGCAAAAGAATCAGAATTATGAAATTACATGATTGCATGAAAGTTCCCTGACAAAACAAGCCATGCTAGATTAGATACAAAAAAAAAAGAGTATTAGAATGTTACATTTCCTTCCACAAGTCTCTAGGAATGTGCTTAGAACCAACTATTTTCTTCATGATGAAACTGAATTGTTGCTGCTCTTGTTCTCAGAGGAACTTTGCTTCCTTTCTGCCTGAAGCGACCGGCATAACGACTCAAGCTTCTCCTTCTGTTTCGTTGTTTTCTCCAGTTGTTTCTTCAACCGCTCGCGCTGCTCAGATCAGATGTTAACAAGTGAAATTTCACACATTTTGATGATGAAAACACTCATGGAAAACAAGCAATACGTGCAATGAAAAAATAGAACTGCAAGCTATACCTCATCAACTAACTCTATAAGCGTAATATCAGACTTTTCGGATTTACTCTTCAAGAATTGATTTTCCTTCTTGAGTTCCTTGATTGATTTCGCCATCTGGTAGTTACAACCACAATAGAGGAAAAGATCAAAGACTTTATATTTGCACTCAACATAGTAAAACCAGCATTACTCCAGGAAGAACCCAAAGAGAAGTGAAGTATACCTTCTCAATTTCGTTTTTAAATGTTTCGAAAACTTCATTGCTTTTTGACAATGCTTCCTGAAACTCAATGCATCAAAACTTGTAGTCATAAAATATAAGCATCTAGCAATGATATGTACAACAAGTCTCTGTATCCAAACATCAAGTCAATATCAACATAACATAAGATAACAACGAACTCATTGGCGTAAAATAGATTTTAATACAAAGAGAATCGAATGAAACCTGGAATTGTTGGAATTTTTCTCCATCAGTCGTCAGCTGCATGCGTAAATTCTTTTCTGTCGCTAATAGCTGAGACACTTGTTCTGCATATACTTTAATCTGAGACTGTTCTTGAACCAATTTTTCCTCGTGTTGCTTAACTCTTAAATCAGCGAGCTGAAGTTCCAATGTCTTTTGCTTCAACTGTTGATTCAGACATAAAATAATCACTACAGGTTATCGATTCCAAAAAAATGAATAAACATGACTAATCGTAGGATGATACAAACATTACCTTCTGGGCGTACTGTTGTTCAGATAGTTCATATTGATCAGCAAGCTGCTTTAGCTTGTTTCTTAACCTGTATTGAAATCATGGCAAATTATTTTCTGCTCAACTAAATACAATTCCACAGTTAAATAAAACAATATTGTAGGCATTCAGTTACTGTTTTTTTAAAGAATAAATGTACCATACAATAAATAAATAAATGATAAATAAAGAACAAAGCACTACGGTGAGCGGATTGAGACAGGTTCAAGACTCATGTTGTATGCAATAATTTTTTTTCCAGAATTTATATAAATTCAGTGACAATGGTTGGATCAGCTAAAAGAGCAAATCTATGCACAGGTTAAATGTTCTGATAACAAAATTCTGGTTATTATTGTGATTAAGTATTTTCCAAAAATAAAATATGCACAAGTTTGAACATATTAATATATCAGCTCTCGAGGTCTTACATGTCATTTTCCTTAAGCTGAGTAAGACACTCATCCTTTCGCTCTTCAAGCTTATTGCTCACATCCTGCAACAGAAATTGGTGAAAAAAATCACCAAAATGCTAATCGTCACAAATGAGAAAAAGAAATTTTAAAAGGAAAAAAAGTTTCATTTATGGTATTATTACATTGAAACATATTATCTCAATCTCAATCATTATTGCTGTGCAAATATCTGTGACCATTACACCAACTGTAACTTTGTGGTTTCTTTATAACAACTGAAAAAGCTAATTGATGATACAATCATGGGGCAGCAAGGAAAAAATATTTCTTCTTTATTAAAATCATGGCCCTTTTAGGTGATATTTTTTGTTCAATCTTTATCAAATAAGTTATTCATGGTAGCCAGTGTTTCCTCTTTATAGAGTATATTAGACTGTAGTTAGTTAGATCTGATTGAGGTTTATTGTTTTGAGGGAAGTTCGTATAAGATGAAGGTCAGGAGTTAACTTGTTTAGGGGTCACACCGTTTTATGTTTGACGAAGATTACACTGCTCAAGAGCTGCAATTGTATCTTCAATGACAAGGGAGATATAAGATTCCCGATCACAGAGAAAGGCAACTCATCTGATCCTCTCAGACCTCTATGCACAGCTCAAAGATTAAATTGAATTAATGTGTTATACATTTTTATTGCTAAGTTAAACTCAAGCCTTTAAGTACCCTTTATATCTTCCTAATATACCAAATGTGCACTATATTTCAGTATCATACACGCTAAACAAGAGAGAATGATCAAACCTTGATTGCATCTTGAAACTTGGCTGAAAGGTCCAGCCTCAAGTTTTGCCCCTCGGTCGATACACGTTTGCATTCTTCCTGAAAATAGTTTTGATACAGACCATAAGATTGGCCCAAGAAAAGTAGCCACTCTAAATGCAAAGATAAGAGAGCTTTAATTTGGCAACTAAACAATCTTAAGATGTAGCAGCGGAACAGAAATATACCATCAACATTTTATTTTGACGTTGTAACTCCCTACAAAGTGACTCAAGCTTATCTCGAACAGCAAGAGCTACATAAAGAAGGCAACAGTCAGTGGAAAGAAAAAATTAACATCAACGTTTTATCAAATGAGATGCTTCCCTTTATTTGAGATTCCATAAGAGTATAAGGAATCGACGGGTATTTCCAAATATATTACTCAAAAGAATCGACACAATACGCCCAGTCGATTAGAATTAAGAAAATATGTCTTACACATATATCTAATTATTAATAAAATTGGATTTCGTTTTTTATTTTATTAATATATATTATTCTTTTTGAATAAAAATAAGTATAAAAATAAATATATAAATATAAAAAGAAATATATAAATAAGATATTATATAGATATCTTTCTATTAAAAATAGATGCTTGCGCAGCAGCACCAACTATGAGAAATCCACCAATCCACATGTGACGTGTGAACAATGATAGTTGGATCCCATAGTCGGTAGCTAGGTATGGATAAGGAGGAACATTACTGTTCTTTTTTTGTTTTTTCGTCCTCCTCCTTACTTTCTTTTGTCTTAAAAGATACTAGAACATAACGTTGGAAGAGATGATGAAAGCGGTAGTTCATTTTGGCCATGGTACTAGAAAATAGAAAGATCTTGTTCTTTTGAACATAAAGAAATAAAGAAGCCGTTGCAAGTGCCGGAAATACTAGGCCCACTAAAGGCACAAAAATGGAAGGTAAGTTTATCATAGAATGGGTACCTCGATTTAATATTTGTAAGAGAAATAACATAACAACAACTAAGCTTTTTCCTGCTAAGTAGGGTTCAATAAAAGAGAAATCATACATACAGAAGGAAGACCAAAACAGCACAATAAAATGACATAATCCATTACAAATTACCACTGTAAGCACTCAAATTACTGAGGTAATTGATCAATGCAGGAAAAATCCCTTAAAATTCTCTAGTCTAATACTGATATGAAGTAAAAATTCCAATAATTTGAAGCTTTGCAAAGGCTTTGTAGAGTATATTTCAAATTAATAAGCAAAGTCAGATTACTCATTGCAACATACCAGCATCTCTTTCTGCCAACACTTGTTGATACTTCAGTGAAAACTCCAAAAGCTCCTTTTCTGATTTAAGTGTACGCTTTGCACTCTTACGCTTTTCACCAGTTTCCTAAGAAATTAAGTTTAACTGTTCAGTCCCCTCCAAAGGTTGTCTCATTCTCATATGTTCATATGTAGTATTAAACAAAAATAAGGGAACATGACACATATCTGCTAATACTGACGAAAATGAGGAAATATATAGCAAAAAGTATTCACCCAATCAAATCTCTTTAACTCAAATACGAATACTGCAAAAACAATCCTTTTAAACTTATTGAGCAAGAGCATCAGAATATATAGAACGCTGATATATTTATATGTACTAATCCATGTGTGAATAGATGAGAATTAACAGGATAAATTTACTAACTGGTTTTCTGTTTTTCGAAGAGTCAACCATATCTGGTGAAGATGTATCCTTTGCTGCTTTTGTCTCCGAAGGTTCAACAGTTGCTGCAAAGGAAGGGATTAAAAAAAGAAACAAAACCATGTCAGATACTATAGAAAAGCACTAGAACACATAAATGCAATGAGGGGATATTGTAAAACTAGCAAATAAATATTTTGCAGACATGAGTAATTCTTTACATTTATCTCTATTATTTTTCTGTTGTATAAAAAGCGCACATGAAAAATAATCTTCTAAGTTCAAGCAAGCATGAATCCATTGATTGAATCAGTTTCCAGAAATATAAGAAATATTTGTTATTGTGGTGCATTGTCCAGCAGCACAAGAGAAATATAAGAAATATTAGTTGATGAGATATTGAGATCTCATTCATCTGTAAAACCGAAAAAGTCTTAAAAGTTTGCATACTCAATTTGGTTTTTGCCAGCAAAGTAATCATGGATATTAGTCTAGGTAATCCAAATGTTTTTATCAACTTCCCATAAAGTTATCTAGAACTGATTTGACCTCAATGTAAAATACTTTATGTTGAATTTGTAGTAAAAATAAAAGAGGAAGAGAATGTAGGTGGAGAGAAGCACCAAAGTGTGCAAAATAATTAGGTCTTAGTCTTAGGTGCTATGTTGATATAGTTTCCAGAAGCATCATACACGTATCACTAGGAAATAAATACATGACATAGTTTCACCAACATGATCAAAATTGGCTAACCTGATGTAACTGACCAAGTCTTTATTCAAGAAAACTGTTATTCATGCAATTCCCAAGATATATAATAATAACAATTACCATGCATTTACTGGTTACAACATCTACAAAAGGGAGCATTAAGGCTTAGGATAATTACATTTATCTAAACTTTGAGATTCACCATGTTGCTTATCCTTCACTGTACAGCATCCAGATTGCATAGCATCAGAAGCAGACTTGGCCACAGGAGGTGTAATCTGTGTGCCTTCTTCCTGTCGCATACAGCTATCATTTTGAACTTCCACTGAGCAGTCTGAAGCATCAAAAGTATGTGCTTTAGACAATTGAACGTGAGAAGTTTATAGTTTCTCCCTGATTTTTCTTACCATGATTGTTTTGAAACTCTTTTTCTCCCAACTCATTTGATAATTCACGAGTTCGAGTGAGGTCTGAGGAACCATCCTCCGTGTAGTTATTCGGGGGTTTCTCTTGTTCAGAAGATGGTGTTGGAGGAGCAACAGGATCTGTAGTGCTCTCCACAAACCCATCCGGCAAGGAATCAACCTCGGGAAGCCGATTTGCATCTGGACTCTGCATGTTTCCTACATCTCAAGAAACAATTCTTAGAACTATATACATAATACACACAAGAAATTTAGTACTTCAGTTCAATATTTTACCTAACTGTTGTGAAGATAAGTAAACCAGTCATGACTCATGATTGCTTTTAAAATTCTAATTAGTGCCTAATTTGCAATAACTGCATTTATATTCTCATTACAAAGATGACACACACACACGCATGCACGTGTGCACGCACACATTTTCTCCTCAGTGAAAGGGAAAACAAAATAACAGATTCATGAAAATCATGGCCTCTGAATAGCCACTGAAACATGGCTCCAAAATCATTCAAAAGGCCACAACATCAAATGCCGGATTCATATAACAATTGCACCTGGCTAACTAAATCTCTTCCTCCTACTTGACCTTTCCAAAAGGGATTTTCAACTGACAAACAAAATACAATCACTACAAGAGAAAGGAAAAGAGAAAACAAAAAAAAAAAAACCATCTGAGTCTATCCAATGTCACTGAATGCACCACCATATCCAGTGCGATTGCATGAAAAACTTAAAAATTCAAGCAAGTTTTTTCTCTTTCTTTTTTTGAAAGGAAAATATATAACCTTTTTTTGCCCTATAAATAATTTCTTCCTAGAAAGTGTACCAAATGAAACATGTTCTTCGTGAAACCGAGAAGCTAAATATTGAATAATTTGGGCACATACAAAGTGAATAGCTTATGTGGAAGCATTGAACGATCTGGGCAATCGATAATGAAATAAAAATGGATACTTTGAAAAAACAAAAACAAAAAACCCGAAAAGGTGAAGGGATTATTACCAGAGATGTGAGAAGATGAATGTTGAGCGAGAAGTGAAGAAGAAGAAGATCCAACAGTGCAAGGAGCTCACACCAAACCTCAGAAGGTGTTTGTGTTTCTCTTCTCTCTCTCTCTCTCTCTCTCTCTCTCTCTCTCTCTCTCTCTCTCTCTCTCTTCTATTTCTCTTTCTTA
>NC_029780.3:117787286-117805366 GCF_000817695.3 Arachis duranensis | reverse complement strand
TCTTTCTTAACACCAAAACCTTCTTTACCTTTGTTTTCTTCCTTCTTTGTTTTATTTACCTTGTTTTGTTTTCAGAAGCTATATTCTTAAATTATTTCTTATGGAGTACATCAGTTTTTAAATAATAAGAGCAAGGTTCTGTAGGTATAACAATCTCTAATTAGGTAATAATATAAAGGGTTTGGTTAATATGAAAAGTTTATCATTAGTAAAAAGTATTAAATTTTTTTATTTAATAGATATAAAATAAATGGTATATTGAAAACTTAAATTTTTGTATTTCCAATAAAAAGTTTTTAATTTGTAATTTTAACTTATATCTTTAGAGTACATGATAAATCTTAATATAAACAATCTAATTTATACCTCTTTTATAGTAGATATTATTTTGACAAAGATCCGAAAATTTGGAATCGAGAAGAGTATCGATGTATAGAGCATGAGTTTTTCTCCATTTTCGTGGATAACCTTCCCGAAGATATCTCGAAGAGTGAACTGTTTCGGTTGTTCAATTAGACGGGACGCGTAAATGACTTATATTTATCACGTAAACAAAAAAGGGATAATATATACATTTTTGCATTCATACGATACACTACGAAGAGAGGGACTTTGAAGGCGATAAGGGATATGAATCGAATGAGGTTGAGAGGGAAAGCTGTGTCTGTGAGGGAAGTGAAGTACAGGAGGAAGTCGGATGTGTGTGACACGAAGAGGGCGCCGAGATGAGAAGATAATCAAAACAATACTGTTCGACAACCACAACGCGAAGAGGCTCATGTTGATGCACGACTGAATACAAAAGAGGTCAGAAAGGAGAACAAAGAACAGGATCCACATGGGAACAGGTGGACAAAAAAGATGGAGATAACGGTGGCAAAAGAAAATTTGGATTGGTTGCCGAGAAGCCTAGTGGGAGGGACGACAAAGGCCATCGATTTTAATTCTTTAGAAAATTGCGAAAAACCTGCCTCAAGTCATCCAAGTACGAGAATTGGGTATGTATAAAGCTCTATTAACGTTCGACTGTTTGTTGAATGCTGAAGAAACTTACTCCTTTAAGATGAATAGTCTCATACAGTTCTTCCATAGCATATGGAAATGGGAGGAAGCGGAGCGGAGTGAAACTAGAAGAGTGTGGTTAGAATACTTTAGAGTTCCTTTGCATGTCTGGTAAGTGGAAACTTTCAAAATGATAGGAAGTTAATGGGGCGAAGTAGTTGGGTGTGATAATATGTCAAAATCGTGCAACTCCTTCAGTGTTGGACGCGTGCAAATTGATACCTGCGTGTTGGACGTAATCAACGAATGGATACATACTACAATAGGCCTTAGTGGGTTTGATGTATTGGTAAATGAAGTGGGAGGAGGGACATATGGTTTGGGGTGTAACTTGAAAAATATTGCTGCTGGCAGCAAAAGCAGCAAGCAGTGACATAGCGGTGCAGAAAATGACTATATAGAAACGGTTGTAAAGTCGGCAAGGGAAATAAACATGCCGGAATACAGTGACCAGGCGGCGGAGTTCCTCGTGATGGTGACGAGGGAGAGTGAAGAAGATGAGGACAGATTGGTAATTTCAGAAGATATTTTGAATGAGTGGTGTAATGATAATTCAAAAATAAATCTCATGAAAATGGTAACATATGATTCAAATCTACAGGATATTAAAGGAATGGCTGGTTTGGTGGGAGGGGATATTATGAGTGATGAAGAAAATTCTAAAAGAACCAACACTACAAGAAAATGGAACATTTGTAACAAATATTTTATATCAAATTTAAAATTGTTACAAAAAATGATTTTTTGTAATAATAATTGGTGATTGTTACAAAAGAATAATGTTTTGTAACAACATTTTAAGTTGTTACAAAATATGATAATCTTTTGTAACAACCTGATTTCTTTTGTTACAAATTATGTTAGTTTTTGTAATGAGATGGTGTTTTGTTACAAAATATTATAATATTTTGTAACAAAAAAAAAGAAGTTGCAAAAATTTAAAATATTTTGCAATAAAATATTTTTTTTAAAAACTCTAATTGTTTTATAACAAAATATCTTTTTGTTTAAAAAACTCTAATTATTTTGTAACAAACAATTAATTTGTCACAAAATTTAATATTATTTGTAACAAATTAATTATTTGTCACAAAATATAAGTATATTTTATAACAAGTTTTCTTTTTCAAAATGTTAAACACCTTAAGAGGAAAAGAAAAATTGTGTATATATTTTTTTCAAAATAATTTTATTTTGTTTAAAAAAATATTTTTTTTTTACATACGGATTGTATTCATTAATTTTTAAAAATTATAAATATTATTTTATATTCTTTTAAAAAATTAATATATATCTTTTATTAATAATCAGATTTTTAAAGTTAACTAAAAATTAATTTATGTAACTTAAAAGAAATTTTATTAAATTATAAATATAAATAACAGTAACTAAATATAAAAGAAAAAAAATACTAAAAGCAAAAGTGTAAAAAGTAATAAAGTAAAGGAGTAAAAAAAACCCTAAGTTCTTACCCCCTCACTTTGAGCCTCACTCAACCCTATTTCTACGCCATCTACTACTCCACGAAGCACAATAGAGCTCCTGCGGGAAGAAGAAGCATCGGCGTAGCCTCTGGAAAATGTTTGCCTTGTCTTCGTCTCTTCTACTATCATTGTCTCCTCCGCCGTCGTGTCGTGTGCGGTGGTGTCGTGGTCTTCGGTGGTCTTCGTCCCATCGTGTGTGCCATCGCCATATGGTCTTTGTCGCAGTGGTCTTCGTGGTGATGGTCGTCATTGCTGTTCGTGGTCACCGTCAGCTTTGCTTCTCTGCGTAGTTCGCATCGTGCTCTGCTTTTCTGCAGTAGTTTGCATCATGCTCTGCCTCTGCCTCTGGTCCGATTACTTCTCTGCTGAAGGTAAGCCTTGGTTTATTTGAGTATTGTTAACTACATTATTAGTTGATAATCTGCTGATTTTAGCTGAAATAGTGAACCCTATATTGTTAGTTGATTCTGCTGATATTGTGGTTGAAAATATTAGTGTGTAATATGGTTGATAATCTTATTTTTTGTTATTTGGAGAGTTGATATTTGATTCTAATTTTTGTATATGTGTTCTATTATTTTGATTCTATTTTTTTCTTTCTTTTTTTAGTAATTTTGATTCTGTTTTTTTTTTTTTGTGAATTGAGTGTCTTAGGTAACTACATTATCCTCAATAATGAAAAAAATATTGATTAAATTTTGTTAGTAATTTTGTGTTTTTTACATTGTAGTGTCTTAGGATAGTTTGTACTCCTCTGCTCATTCTGCGTCGTCCTCTGCTTCTGCTGGTCTGATTTGGCTTTCTTCCCTCTGCTGCTGGTCTGGTCTGGTCTGATTGCTTCTCGGCTGAAGGTAAGTGCAGTTTATTTGAGTATTGTTAACTATATTGTTAATTGATAGTCTGCTGATGTTAGCTTGAAATATTGTGGTTTATATTGTTAGTTGATTCTGTTGATGTTGTGGTTGAAAATATTAGTGTGTAATATGGTTGATAATATGATTTTTTAGTTATTTGGAGAGTTGGTTTTTTTATTCTATTTTTTCTTTATGGGTTTTATTATTTTGATTCTATTTTTTGCATTTTTTTGTGGTTTTGATACTTTTTGCTTTCTTAAATTTTTGTGTTTGTGAATTGAGTGTTTTAGGTAACTACATCATCGTTATTAATATAGAAATATTAATTCAATTTTATTGATTTTGTGTCTTTTACAATGCATGGAATTATGATAGTTTGTATTGCGGAGTTATAGAGAACCGTCTAAGAATTTAGTTTACATAGAGCCCTTTAAAATTGATAGTCGATGTGATGCTATGTTATGTCATGCTGCTCTTTTTTGTTGATAAAATTGGACAGGGGTGACATACAGGGATCAAGCGTGGACGTGCCTATGTCTATAGATCAAGAAGTAGAAGAAAGAAGATTCAAATGATAGTGATTGACTTCTTAGTAGTTTTATTTTGGGGTTCACAAGATATTTGCAATTGCTAAGTTATCCACTTTTTGCATATGATAGTGATTGAGTTTAAAGTAGTTAAACTTTAGAAATTCACATCATATTTGCAATTGCTAAGTTATTCACTCTTTGTTCCATTTGTTTAACTTTTTTGAAAAGTGTAATATATTTTGAATCATGTCCATTTTTATTGATGTACTTTCCTTTGTGTAATTGTGTATTAAATGATGTAGATATTTTATTATTTCATTTCTTTAATGTTATCTCTCTGAGTTTTATTGTAGATTGTGTAACATAATGGCCTCACGAAGGTTGACAAGGTCTACTGCATTTAGTTCTACAACACCAGCCCCTTCTCCAAATCCGGCAGCCCCCATTTCGTCACTGACAACCCCTATTTCAGCACCACCCACTGCCCCTGTTTCATCGCGTATTGGTAAAAGGGGACCTTCGTGTAGGATTGCAACAAATAGAGTGTTGAAAACAAAGACAAATTGAAAATTGAAATTGCCGATCTCTTTAGACAACTTAGCTCCTAATGACATCCGTGTTGATCTTTTTGCATCCAAAGTGGGTATAGTTACGAGACAAAATGCTCCTTTGGATGTAAAGCAATGGAGTCAAGTTGGAGATGATGTCAAGCAAAAAATATGTGACATTGTTTTGGTAATACATATTTATATTTTCTGCTATTATGTATATTAACTCTTTATTTGTGCTAACTAACTTTGACCAATCGTATGTAGGAAAAGTTTGATATAGCAGATATGCAAGTAATACGCAAAATGATTTTAGTTAAGGCTAATATTTGTTATCGAAGTTGGCACTGAAGATTGCGTGAACACTATGAGTTGTATCAAACTGATGAGGAGTGCCTTCAAAATCTATCGAACAATGTTCTTCCGGAGACATGGGACAATTTAGTGTGAACTCTTTCATAACGTGTTTTGACAATGAAAGAAACTAGACAATTAAAGGTACTCTTAAAATTGCTTAAAGTCTTAATACATATTCCTAAATGATTCATATATTATTAATATAGTTTAATTTGTATATGGATCTATTTATCACATTTTATTTGTGCATGGTTGAGAAATGACAAATGTCCTATTATTTGGTTTGATAAATTTAGTTGTGTATTGGTTGGGAAATAAGTTGTGAATTGGTTGTTTTTGTTGGAGCCTAATAGGGTGGGAATATTCAAGTTTTAGGGGAGGTTCTGCCAAAATTTTTCTAAAATTTTGGATAAAAGTTAATGGAAAAAATTATAAGTAGTGTTATATCTTGTTTCTATTTTTTTGTTTCGGTTTTTCTTATTTACAAGAGTGTTAAAATGGTGACAACATGCTACCTTGAGGGCTCAAGAATATTTTGATTCACAAAGACACTAATCTATGTTAGACTTTTAACTTTTGGTTGAACTTGTGCAAGAAATATAACTTGTAGAACTAATCAATATACTCAGTAATATTATTTTAAAACAATTTTAGTTAAATGAAGCATGTTTGAATTATGTATATTTTTACATATTATATAAATGTTGACTTGTTCAGTAAAATAGTTAATAAATCATTTCATTAAAAAATTAATTTGGCAAATTATGCATGCAATTTGTATTAAAAAAATGTTACAAATTAATTATTTTGCTTTTGTAACTAAAGAAAAAAACATTACAAAATTAAGTTACATTTTATAACAAAATTTTATGATAGAAAAAATATATTGTCACAAAAAATATTTTGAACATCAAAATTTGTTATTACTTTTGTAATGACATTTGGTTCTTTGTATTAGAAAAATTTATGACAAAATATTACTTTGAATTGTAACAGTTTCATTTTTTGTTATAAAAATTTTTTGTAATGGGACATACTACAACGACCCCCTTTTTTTGTTACAAAATCTTTTGTTTCAAAATTCTGATTTTTTGTGACAATTTTTTTTTGTTACAAATATTATTTTTTCTTGTAATGCAAATCGAAACTTTTTGATAACAGGATTTATGGGCTGGGAGGGAGAGTCATAAAGGAAAAAAATCCTTAATGCTAATGAAAAATGGACCAGATACACAAGCTATTACAAGAAGGGCTTGATGTTGCAGCTGGGCCCAATTCCTTCTTCAAACCTAATCATAAGTGGTGCTGGGTCAAGAGGTATGGGTGGGTTGCACCGTGTTCTATCGGGTCGGGTGGAGTGTGCAAACAGGGAAGAAAGGAAGCGCATTCCTAGCGCTGTTGCACGAGGGGGAGAAAACGGGCATGGAGGCGGTGCTTCAAACGCTGCTTCTTGGTCATTCTGAGATGGAGAAGCAAGGGTGACGAACCGTGGGACGAGTGCCATGGTGCTTCGGGTTGATGTCTGCCCGAGTAGCTCAGGCGCGAAGGAACGCGACGCAGCAACTAATGTGCATAGAAATGAGGGAACCGGTGACGATGAGGAGTTGGATAAGACTAAAGCTCTGTCGAAATGGATTCCTATTGGGGACAGACTGAATGTTGGTGAAGCTGGGATTGAGGACGTTGCAGGCTCAGTGACGAGTGGCTATGGTGATGATGAAGAGGACGTCGATATGCCGGAGGGATCAGAGAGGTGAGCGATGTGGGAGATGATGTTGGGAACATGGCCACGGAGGGGGAGAACTATGTTGGCAGTGAAACTAAAAGTAGAATCTAGGCAAAGGAGCAAGTGGATCATGAATTTAATGTTGCTAATAAAAGTAGAGGCCCGACGGTAGGCAGCGAGAGTTTGATGCAAGGTGGGAATGAAATTGGGGAGGCTATAACGGAGGGAGTAGGTGATGATAATGATGGCAGAGCGGGAGATAAATGGAATTAAAGAGTGAAAGAGCAAACGATGGAAAAGAGAAGGACATGGGAACTAGTAGTGGAGTTCGGTGCAATGTTATACAATGAAGAAGCCGATATTATGGCGATCCTTCAAGTTCAAAATGAAGAAAATGCTAAAAAAAAAAACTGGCAAAACAAAAGGCAAAAGCAAGACGATGCAGGCCCAAGAATAAAAAAAAGGCGTGTAATAATCTTTTAAAATGATTTTTAGTTCATGGAATATTAGTGGGTTGAGGGGGGATGGAAAATTGAGAATGGTAAAGGACTTAAAGACGAAAAGTATACTGGATATGTTAGGTTTGATTGAGACTAAAAGGCAAGTTGTGACGAGATTTGATGTAGTACGACTTTGGGGGTGTGATAGTGTGGGATGAGAATATGTTGCGACTGATGGTGTATCGGGTGGGTTATTGTTAATGTGGGATGAAATAATGTTTAAGATAAATAATTGTCATAAAGGAGAGTGGTAGTTGTGTGTTGAAGGGGTTTTAGTAAACAATAATTTCAGTTGCGTATTCTTCTTGGTTTATGGCGCTCATACTAGAAATGAGAAACTTGCTGTGTGGGAGGAGTTGAGCTATATTGCTGGATTATACCAGGCCCCATGCTGTTTCATGGGGGACTTTAATGAGATTGTACAGGTGGAGGAAAGAAAAAGTGCGGATAGATTGGCAGTAACTGCTGAAGAATTCAAGAATTTGATACAATATATGCACTTAGTAGACCTGTCGCTTAATGACCGTAAATATACATGGTTTAGAGGACATTCATGTAGTCGAATTGATAGAATGATGGTTAGTTTGGAATGGATTGAGGAGTCTCTAGAGACTTGACTAAGAGGAGGTCCGAGGGGTTTGTCAGATCACTATCCAATGATAGTGGAAGATACAAAGATTAGAGGTGACCCAAGACCGTTCAGAAGCCTTGACTCATGGTTTACACATGAAGGTTTTCTGATAATGGTTACAAAGGAATGGAGGGGTCTAGGAGAGGTAGGCATCACAGATAAACTAAAGGCTTTGACTGTTACTCTAGGAAGATGGCACAAGGACAATTTTGGTGACATGGATAAGAAAATTCTGAAGTTTGAGGGAGAGATAAAGAAGATAAATGACATGGTAAGCAGTGGGGTGTAGGACAGAACAATGGAGGCAAGAAGGAAGGCGTTGGTGACTTGCTGTGAGAGATAATATGTAAGAAAAGAATTGCACTGGAAACAGATGTCACGATCTAGGCATGCAAATGACATGGACAAAAACACCAGATACTTCCATCAAATAACTTCTTCAAGGAGGAGGAATAACAGGATTGATGCGCTGGTAATTAATGGAAGATTGGTTAGAAAATCAGCCAGAATAAATATTGCCATCAGAGAGTTTTACAAGTAACTGTATCATCAAGAGAAGTCTCCTATGGTGGGCTTCAGGGATGGACTGGTGGCTAGAATATCTGAAGAGGATTCTATGGCGTTAGAGGTATTGCCGTCAGTTGAAGAGATTAGTGAGACAGTGTGGGACTGTGAATCATCAAAAGTATCAGGTAGTGATGGGTACAACATGAACTTTATTGACAAGTGCTGGGATGAGATTGGGACCGAGTTTATGCCAATTGTGACCGCTTTCTTTCAGACTTTAAGACTACCAAAAGACTCTAATATCACATGGGTTACATTGGCACCAAAGTTCATTAGGGCTAAGAAAATCAAAGACCTTTGTCCAATTAGTATGGTTGGATGTGTATACAAGGTGATTTCGAATGTGCTAGTTAGGAGGATGAGAGCAATGATGCTAGGACTGGTTGGGGAGACACTAAGTGCATTTGTCAAGGGTTGTAAAATAAATGATGGGGCACTTATTGCGTGTGAAATTGTGCATGGCTTAAGTTAAGGAAAAAGGAAGCGACAATTATCAAGCTAGATTTTCGAAAGGCATATGATTGAGTTAAGTGGAGCTTTGTAGACATCGTTCTGCAGAAGATGGGGTTTGGGTGAAGATGGAGGGAGTAGGTTATGGAGTCTATTGGTACAACCACGATGTCAGTATTGATAAATGGCTCACAACAACGCCGTTTATAATAGTAAGAGGTTTGAGACAAGCTGATCCACTATCGCCCTTTTTATTCGTCCTCGTTGTTGACGTCCTACATAGAATGGTCGGAGAGGTAGTTAGAAACGGACGTATATCCCCTTTTTATTGGGAGAGACAATATAGAATTGTTGCATCTTCAGTTCGCAGATGACTCTATGTTGTTTTGTCCACCAGAGGAGGAGACTATTAAAAACTACAAGAGACTTCTACGTTGTTTTGAGTTGATGTCGGGGTTAAGCATCAATTTTAACAAATCCAATTTGATTCCAATTAACTGTGATTAACAGTGAGTGCGACGTATGTGCAGCTTGTTGGAGTGCAAGAAAGCTACTCTTTCAATCAAATACCTTGAAATTTCTCTAGGAGCTAATCCATGGCTGGTCAAGACTTGGAAGCCAATAAGGTGGAGGAGAAACTCAGCTCATGGAAGTCGAAGGTGCTCAACAAAGCAGAAAAGTTGGTGCTTATCAAAGTTGTTTTAAATAGCTTGCCAGTATATTATTTAAGTTTGTATAAGATGCCGAAGGCTATTGCTGAGAAATTGATTTCATTACAGAAAAAAATTTTGTGGAGTAAGGAGGATGGTAGGAATGGCATAGCTTTGGTTAGATGGGAAGTGGTTCAGGCTCCGAAAAAGCTAGGTGGTTTAGGAGTTGGAGATGCGATGTCCATAATACAGCACTCTTGTTTAAGTGGTTGTGGAGGTTTTCAAAGGAGGAATGTCCGTTGTGAAAAACGGGGGTATGCTCTTGCAACAATCTCAATCCTAACGAGCTACTATCTACCCAGGTATTACTTACTAGAGGAGGTCCATGGAAGGATATCTGTCAGCTGCTGATTAAGAAGCAACGCGTAAGAGACAAGATGATAACTAGGTTGTCCACGGAGGTTGGAGACGGTAGAAGGACTCGATTTTGGGAGAATGTCTGGTTATATTGTGGCCCTCTGAAGGATAGGTTTCCAAGGCTCTTCTCGGTTTCAATCCAAAAAGGATCTGTCATAGGGGTATGTGGGTTCTGGGATGGGTTAGAGTGGATTTGAAACTTCCAATAGGAGTTAGAACTTGTGAATTAGTTGCATGACGCTTTGAGGCTGGTTAAACTAGTGGCGGACAGAGAGGATAGGATTGTGTGAAAGTTAGATAGATAAGGTGTTTTTTCTACTAACTCATTTGTGCATGTGGTGCAGGAGAAAATGATTCCGAATGACGTAACAAGTTATAGTTTTACTAAGACTATTTGGAAAGGATTAGTCCCCTCAAGAGTTGAACTATTTGTTTGGTTTGTCTTGATAGGCATGGTGAATACAAAAGAAAGTTTATGTCGACTCGAAATAGTTAATCATGAGGATAATATGTGTGTTCTATGTAATAAGGATGTTGAAAGTGTTCATTACTTATTTCTTATATGTGAATTTTCTTGGCAGGTATAGTGCGCAACTGCGCATCGTTATCTCATCTTAACAGATAATGGTCCTTTCCCGGTACTGTGAAGGAACATTTTCTAAATTTGACAGGTGCAACTATTAGGAAGGAGGAGCGCAAGAAATGGTTTATTTGTTTCTTTGCAGTAGTTTGGTCCGTCTGGATGAAAAGGAACATGAGACTATTTTAGAATAAAGAAAAAGGTGTGGAAGACACCATTAACATATCTTTCCTTAGTTATCAGGAGTGGAGGTGTGAAGATCCCTTTTGTTGTTGATGGTAACGTCGAAAATGACAAACGGGAGATGTTCTAAGTCTTGTAAGTTGCTAGGTGGCTACTATTGGTGTTGACTTGTTTTAATTCTTTGCTTTTTCGCTCCACTTTTGTGTTGAACTCTTTTGTTTTAAAAGAAAATTTTGATACTAATATGTTATAATAATTAATATATGTTATTTGTTTTGTTAATTAATAACAATTATATTTTTATCTAAATATCAGAAATATTTAGTATATAAATAATAATTGTAAGACCACAAACTAAAAGGAATCAAAGTAAACTCTTTAAATTATTCTAAGACTTTTCTTAAAAAGAAAATAATTCACAATAAGCCTTTATATTTCAATTCAGGATAAACTTTTGGTTATTCTGTAAAATTATAAATATATTAATTAAATTTTTAGCTAAAAAGTATTTTTTTCTGAAAATAAGATGAAACAGATACATTCTTAGTTTATAAATTAGAATTAAAAATAAACAACAAAAAAATTCTGTGTAAACAATGAGATGAATTGGTACATAGAAATAAGGAATGCTAATGTCTCCAAAAAGATACAGGGTGCACGTTTTTTGAAAATTAACCTGCTATTAAAAATTAAAAAAAATAAAAAATAACAAATTTTAAATTAATTAACTTGTATATTTATATATAAATATATATTTTTTCATATTTTCAATATATATTATATATTTTACATAAATAACTTATTTGTATATAGGTAATTAGATTAGATTCATTTGGATGACTGGATAAATCCTCCGACTCAAATGTAGTGAGTAGAAAGGGTTAAAAACTTAAAATTACGTCAAAATAAATAATAAAATAACTTTTGTAACACCAACACACCCAGGCCAATAGATAAGTAAAATCTAATACGCTATCAAATATTAATATTTATGAACCTCAAAATTTAATTTAAACATTAATCTGTAAACAAAAATATTATACATTTCCAATTAAGGCTACATTTTAATGAATAATAAAGTTTACATTGGAAAGTCGGAGATTACCCTTACCCGTTTTATTATAATCCATTGTTATAAACATTAGCTCAAGAAGCAGATGAGGTCTAAGTTCAAAGTTTTAACACATCAACCTCTTGGTGTTATAAAACAAATTTAAAGGCAATTAAGAATAATAACCCATATATAGTATATTGTGATATCATTTTTCGAAAATGTATTGAAAGAATTGATCTAATTTGTCGAGATGATAAAGCATATTAACAAATAATTTAAATTAGCATATCAACATAGATAGTAAAGCAAAAATAACCGGTTGATTAATACTAAAATTTATTTACCAAAGTTGTATTATACGATTAATTAAGACTACCAAAAAGGAAGCCTTAAAAAATATAACAATTTTAATCCGAATAACTTCGATTCGCACTATTAAGAAAATCGAATATGAAGATAAACACAATTAAACACAATAAAACATAATTAAGGGTTGGTGTTTAAAATACAAATAAGCAGTGTAGGACTAATCCTAAAATTCACTGCACAGTTTACACAAAATTTAAAGTATCCTCAGAAAGACCATAAAAATATAGAAGTCCGCAGAAAATAAAATTCATAACAAAATCAAAAAAGCCTCATCTTGCCACCGTCGATCAAGAACCCAGTTCTGGGAACAAAAGTTGCGGGACGACGGTGGAGACCTGTAACTAGTTCCGACCGACACGCTTCCTAAACAAGGAGAACAGAAGCTTCGAACAAGGGATAAATACTTATTGAAGAGATGATGCTGGTACCCTTGAACAGATGAACAACCCTGCAATATTCACTTCTTCTTCTGGGCAGCCTTGGTGACCTTGGCTCCGGTAGCGTCCTTCTTCTCCACATTCTTGATAACTCCCACAGCCACAGTTTGACGCATGTCCCTGACGGCAAAACGACCAAGAGGTGGGTACTCAGAGAAGGTTTCCACAACCATGGGCTTGGTAGGAATCATCTTAACAAGACCTGCATCACCATTCTTCAAGAACTTGGGCTCCTTCTCAAGCTCCTTACCAGATCGCCTGTCAATCTTGGTCACAAGCTCGGCAAACTTGACAGCAATGTGGGAGGTGTGGCAATCAAGCACTGGGGCGTAGCCATTTCCGATCTGGCCAGGGTGGTTCATGATGATGACTTGGGAGGTGAAGTTAGCAGCCTCCTTGGCAGGGTCATCCTTGGAGTTTGAGGCAACAAAACCACGCTTGAGATCCTTCACTGCAACATTCTTGACGTTGAACCCAACATTGTCACCGGGGAGGGCCTCTGTAAGAGCTTCGTGGTGCATCTCAACAGACTTAACTTCAGTTGTCAGTCCAGTAGGTCCAAAGGTCACAACCATACCGGGCTTCAAGACACCTGTCTCAACACGTCCCACTGGCACAGTTCCAATACCTCCAATCTTGTACACATCCTGAAGAGGCAGACGGAGGGGCTTGTCTGATGGCCTCTTTGGCTCATTGATCTGGTCAAGGGCCTCAAGAAGGGTTGGTCCCTTGTACCAGTCGAGGTTTGTAGACCTCTCAATCATGTTATCTCCCTCAAAACCAGAGATGGGAACAAATGCGATTTTGTCTGGGTTGTATCCGACCTTCTTCAAGTAGGATGAGACTTCCTTCACGATTTCATCATAACGGGCCTTGGAGTACTTGGGTGTGGTGGCATCCATCTATAGCACAGAAAAGCTACCATTAGAAAATGAATAACTAATCAGAAAAGGACAATCAACTCGTATTCTGTTTAATCATCTCACCTTGTTGCAACAGCAAATCATCTGCTTGACACCAAGGGTGAAAGCAAGGAGAGCGTGCTCACGGGTCTGACCATCCTTCGAGATACCAGCTTCAAAACCTCCAGTGGTGGAATCGATGATGAGAACGGCACAGTCGGCCTGGGAAGTTCCAGTAATCATGTTCTTGATGAAATCCCTGTGTCCGGGAGCATCAATGACAGTGCAGTAGTATTTGGTGGTCTCGAACTTCCACAAGGCAATATCGATGGTGATACCTCTTTCACGCTCGGCCTTGAGCTTGTCGAGCACCCAGGCATACTTGAAGGACCTCTTGTTCATCTCAGCAGCTTCCTTCTCGAATCTTTCGATCACACGCTTGTCAATACCTCCCAACTTGTAGATCAAGTGACCGGTGGTGGTCGACTTTCCTGAGTCGACGTGGCCAATGACCACAATGTTGATATGAGTCTTCTCTTTACCCATGATTCCGAACAAAGATCTGCAAATAAAATAGATCCGTGAGATGTGTATTCGGAACAATCTTCAACACATGATAAACAAACCAAAACCAAAACAAAACCTAAACAAATCCTAATTATGCTCTTTGAAATAACTTCAAACAAATTTAAGACCACGATATCTACACAATAATAGAAATAAAGCAGACACAGAAAGTTTCAGCAGATCGGGCGAATAAAATAAGATCTCATACTTAATTCTCAATAAGATTTAAAAGATAGAAACATGTTATTCAAAGAAAACGCAACAGATCTATACAGAGATAACCAGGAAAAAATCGAAACGTGAAATATAAATGATTTTTCAAAGGTGTTTCGTTATCGTTTTCAATTAAACAAGGTCATAAATCTAAGCCAATTCATTTAAAGCCTCAATATAAATAAGACAGAAATCAAAATCCGTTAAAACAAAATAACTGAAGAGCTGAACAATACAAAAATAACACTAAAAAATTAGCGAAACATAAATCAATTGAAAAATCATGATTTGTGAGATAAGAACATAAAATATGAAAACCGATAGTTCCCTATCGCATGCAGAATCACATCACATCACTGAAACAAGAGTAGCGCAAATCAAAGAAGGTAAATAAGAGAGAACGAGAGATCGAACCTTGGAAGAGCTAGATGCGCGAAAAACCCTAGCCGCAAGTAAGAGAGAAGAGTGTATGGGAGCAAAGTGAGAAAGAGTGATAAGGGTTAGAGGGATATATATAGCAGAACCTAATTTGGTACTTTGACGTAATTGCCCTCAAATTTGTGAATTAGATTCCGTTTGTGTCCCCGTTGTTGTGCTTATCTGGCGCAGATTTGAACCCCAACGATGAGCCAAGATCTCGTTGGTTAAGTTACAAAGCGGCGGCACAAGTTTGAGACCTCTCGGGTTAAAGGGTCGACCCGATTTCTTATGGGCCTGTTTTAGGGTTGCTGAATTCGTTTAAATTAGTTGGTATATATTAAGGGTTCAGAATTTCGTTTATTTTTTTACATATTAAAAAAAATTTAGTGTAACACTCAATTATTAAATTTTGTGACATTTTTTAAAATTATAAGAGCAGGATAATACACTCTCTTTGTATTGACAATACCTCCTCTTGTTAAAATATACTATTAATATAAAGAGAGCGTATTTTCCTACTCTCGCAATTTTAAAAAACATCATAAAATTTAATGATTGAGTGTTACACAAAAATAAGTAAATTAGCCTCATAATTAGATGCATTTCAAGACCTAAAAAAAATTATATGCATTTCAAGATCGAATTGAAAATTTTGCGAAATTATAGGGACTAATAGAGTAATTAAACCATTTTTTTCTAGTATTCCTAAATTCGATAGTTCAACGAATAATTTGTTGCGAAATAAAATTTTATTTAAGGATGTATCAATGATTGTGAACCAACTCTATGCCTTTAGATTTCACTCTCTTCTGCTCACACTTTACGCTCCTCTATATAAGTAACTTGCTGACATGCACAGAGTTAATTAGGCAGTTACTTTTTTCTGTTATGTAACTACTTGTTGTATTTATGCCAACTAGGATAGTTAGTTAGTGACATTTACACTATATATATAGCCTAACCTGTAACATCAACAATTGAGATTTACTAATCAAGTTTTCACTCTCTGCAATTCACATCAAGAATTCGGAGTTCAGAAGCTCTCTTCCTTTGTTCTTGAATGTTCAATGTTCATCCCTTGTTGCTCATAGCTCGAACCAATTTTCACATGGTGCGGTGAGCGTGGAGCAAGGTTGAAGAACTTGAACTGTTGGTGAAGAGTTATTGAATCAATTTCTCATCGATCTCTAATCGATCTCTCTCTCCTTTCCAATTACAGTGAATTTTTTTCTTGATTCGATTGTTCATCCTGTTCGATTTCTTGCACTCGAGAAATCTTGATCAATAACTCCTCTCTCCTTTCAATTTCTTTGCCTCAAAGAAGTCTCTATCAATGGCTAATCGTCCCTCGAATTTGGTTCCTGATGCAACAATTTTCGAAATCAATCTTCAAACCCTAGCAAGTATGGTCAGTCAACAAATCAATCAGATTCAATCTCCAAGAACTCATGCCTCTTCAATCGTAGATCCAACAAGTCCCTATTATCTGCATCCTGGTGAGAGTCTTGGTTCACTGCTAATCTCTATGATTTTAGGCTCAAACAATTATCATAGTTGGGAGAGGGTCATGCTGCGTGCACTAAACTCAAATAACAAGATCAAATTTATGAATGGAAGCATCAGCAAACCATAATCAACAGATCCTTTGTTTGATGTGTGGGAACGATGCAACGATTACGTCATCTCCTGGATCACCCTCTCACTTAGTCCCAATATAGCACAAAGCGTGATGTGGCATAGTGTTGCTTTGGATCTGTGGAAAGATTTGAAACACGGGTATTTTCAGGGCGATGTATTCAAGGTAGCAGGATTGGAAGAAGAAATGTTCACTTTGAGGTAAGGTGATCTAAACATGACCGACTACTTCACTATGCTGAAAAGTATTTAGGAAGAGCTGGAGAACTTTAGGCCTTTACCTGATTGCATACATTGCAAGAACGGAAATTATACGTGTGGAACTGTTATGAGAGGATACAGAGATGAGACCTATATCGTTCGTTTTCTCAGAGGCTTGAACGAACAATATGCGACAATAAGGTCACAAATAATGCTGATGCAACTTTTACCAAGCATTGAATAAGTTTTTTCATTGCTTTTGCAACAAGAAAGACAGTTCCAATGTGGTGAACCCCTCACTAACAACAAAATCTTGATGAACAGTGCTGCTCCATATCAACCCTCAACACAAGGAGGAAGGAGCCAAGGCAGGGGAAGAAGAATTGCTGGCAGAGGAAGAGGACGAACAAAAATTTGTATCTGCTGTGGCAAAACTGACCGTTTAATCGACACATGCTATAAAAAGCATGGTTTACCTCCTCATCTCAAATAAGAAAGCAGTGCAATCAACAATGCTATCACTGATGATGAGAATTTTGCAAGAATCAGTGATGACCAGCTAGTAGAGGACAGTAGTGCAGAACTGGAATTCACAAGGGAACAGAAGCATGCTTTGCTAGCCCTCTGTCCCTATTGAAACAATCATCTTTGGATACACACAAACCTCAAAATGCCATAAACCAAATTGTCACATTACCCTCTCATCAAGGTATTGCTTATACCATGTCTGTTTTAACTTTTAAACCCAACTCCTGGGTCATTGACTCAGGAGCAACCGATCATGTAGCATATTGTTTAGAGTTTTTTCACTCATTACATAAAATAGACCCATACTTGTTAGGATGCCAGATGGAACCAATACCGTTACTTCAACAGCTGGACTATAATTTTCTCTAAAACCTCTTTTTTTTCACCAAGGTCTTGGAACATGCAACTGTTCCATTACCATGAGTGGGTATCATGGTTTTTTCCGATGTTGTAAGTCGGCACGAATGTCGTTGTCCATCCTATTCCACGAAGAGGTTGGGATCAGTCACGTTTCCTCCCCCCTTCCCCTTGTTTATGATGGTGATGAATTTGTGACTTCCCATCCACCATGGTTGGTGTCTATGAGTGCATTATCCTCTTCTCTGCCATTTGGTATATTTAATCCAATTTAACTGTAGAAGTAGAATCATCATCCCTATTTGATATTCTCTGCCCATTGAGATACGTTTTTATGGAATTTTTGGTATCCATAGAAACTGTATTCTAACTTCTTTTTAATATACTTGCATCCTATGCATGTCGAATGGTTGTTTAACCATTTTATTGATAATCCACCATTATCAAGGGTTGAACTCCAGGTCCCTGGCAACGGCGCCAATGTTCCGGGGCTTACCTAGAACTGGATGGTGGTTGGGCTTGTTTGTGAGGTCCAAGCGCTAGAGGAGGGTGGTCTCCAACTTGGTTTACGTCTGAGAGCCACCGTCCGAATTGTGTATGTGAAAGAATGGGGGGTGGTACCTGCAAAGACACTCCGGTGCCTAAGTTAGCAAGGGAGTAAGCAGGTTTAGAGTATTGGAACTTGAATATACTTGAAGGGTAGGTGTCAATGTATTTATAGATGATGAGCCAATAACCACCATTGGAATAGTTCCACTATTAGTGGTGGATAATCGTCCCATTTTTCTAGGGGTAGTGTGATCTCTCTTCTAGAAGTGGGTGAGAGATATTAGGGGAAGTTATAACTCCTTGAGGGAG
>NC_029780.3:117782548-117787186 GCF_000817695.3 Arachis duranensis | reverse complement strand
CTTTCATGTCGTTTGTTGGTTTGTCATTCATCAAAACCTACGAATACAAACTTCGCATACAAGCAACATGATTTACAGATTTTCTGCTTTAGCTTCTGTGCTTCAGGCTTAGATTTTCTCTTTCTTGCTTCTTTGGTTACTGGCTTATGGAGGAAGCTTTTCTTCTCTTTCTCTTTCTTACTTTTCTGAAGTCTTGATGTGACTTGATTAGAGAGGAGAACGTTGCTTTGGTTGGAGCAATATGGTGGGAATTGAAAATCAAATCGGGCTTGGATCGATTTGGTTCATGTAACCCGTTTGGCCCATCTGATTTCTTTGGCTTCTAACTTTTGCTTTTGTTTGGGCTTTACCCATCAGCCTTGCTATATTGTCTTTATACCATTTTGGGCTGCTTGGATGAATTTGGCCTGCAACATGAAATAAATAATTAGTAATATGCCATTAAAGTTTGATCAACACTAATTATTTATTTTGCCCAAAAATAATGTTTGTCATCACTAATTAATTTAGTTAATTTCTTAACTCAACAGTCTTCTCTTACTTCTCTTGTGAGTTCTTCATTCATTTCATGCGTCACCATTTTTGGAACTTTTTGAATGCATTGATTAATTCCATTCCTGGTTGACTTGGTGAAAAGGTTGGAAAAGTGTTCTTCAATCAGCTTCATTATTGCCGAACTGTTATATACCCACTTCCCGTTGTTGTCCTTTAATCTCTCGAGTCTGTTTCTATCTCTTCTTTGAATTGTTGTGGCGTGAAAGAAGGTTGTATTCTTATCTCCCCATTTCAGCCACTTCAACCTTGATCTTTGGCCCCAAAACTTTTCTTCTTGCCTCCACAGTTGCTCTATCTTCCTTCTGATTTCTTGGATCTCTTCTTGCTGTTGTTCTGTCCAACTCGAGTCTTGCAGTTTTTGCAGCTCCTCTTGTAGTCTTGTAATTTCTCTATCCGCTCTGGTGAAAGTCCTTTTGCTCCAATGTTCTAACTCACTTTTACAATTCTTCAAATTTTTCAGCATGTTTTCCCATTTATTATATCCCCTTTCAAATTTGCTCCAGCCCCTTTTAATCACTTTTGCACAGTCCTTGTGATCGTCCCAAAAGGCTTCGTATTTGAAGTGCCTCGGGCTTTTCTTCTTTGGTTCTAGAGTTAGAATAAGAGGACAGTGGTCGGAGCTTATGGCTGGTCTTGCTTCCAAAACAGCATGTTGGTAAACTTGTTGCCATTTCCAATTCGTTAAACCTCTACCAATTCTTTCTTTTGTGACAAAGGTGTTCCTCGGGTTGCTGAACCAGGTGAAACGCCCCCTTTTAACTCTAAGTCCATGAGAGAGTTGGCGTCAATGAACTTCCTAAAATCCTCCATCTGACTCTTTGGTTTAGGATGCAGCCCCTCTTTCTCCTCCTGATAAATAATATCATTGAAATCTCCAATAAACAACTGTGGTGTATGTTCACTATCTCACTTCTGAGAGAGCTCTCTCCATAGTAACCTTCTTTGAGCAAACTTAGGGCTGCCATACACAAACTTGCATTTCCATTTATTACCTTTTAAATCATCAACATCAACAGCGATAACATTTTGAGACCATGAGTAAACATCAAGAGAGAAATTTTCATTCCAAAATAAACACAGACCACCGGACAGGCCTGGGGTTCTAAACAAAAGTAATTTGCAAATTTTAGCTTTCTTTTAATTCTCCTAATACATTTTTCTTTAGCTTTGGTTTCCATCAAGAACACTATGGCCGGCTTTATCTGTTTGCACAGATTTCTGAGTTCGGAGATTGTCGCGGGTGCCGCCAACCCACGGCAGTTCCAGCTTATGATGCTCATGGCTGAATTTGGGGCATGGTAAGGCCCGCCTCCTCAGCCGTTTGATTATTGTCCGCTTTGCTTCCCTTTTGTAGCTCCATCCTGCGATTTGCTCCTTTGGTTTCTTTTGCCTTTATTTTTCCTCTCTTGCTAGTATTGACTTCAACCTCCTGTCTTGTTTCTTCTGGTTCTCCATACTCCACTAGCATAGGCTCTGTCTCCTCTCTCTTCCTTTTGAGCTTCAATCTGGCTTTGATATTTTGAGCTAGTTCCACTTTCCAAGCTTCTGTTTTGTCATCTCTTCCCATGTTGCCATCTTCTTCGTCATTATTCTCATTGGGTAGTTCAACAAAGTACCATTCTCCATTTTTTGAGTTGTGGACCTGGGTTTCAGTTCTTCATTTGTTTGACTGCTCCTTCTGTTTCAATTCCCTGTATCTCCAGTACCTCCTCTCTCTTTCAAAAGCTTCCCGGTTTTTCTTACTCCCTTCCTCGATCATTTTCCTTCCTTTCCCCATGCTTGCTATTAATATCTGTTGGATAGTTGGGGGCTTGGATTGATATTCCTCACTGTCAGCCTTTTCCATTTCAATTTCTTTGTTGTTGCGCAGGCCCAGTATGCTTTGATTCTCCTTGCAGTTGCCTTGACAAAAACTCAGCTCATTTTCTTTATCACTTCTGTGCTCCTCTTGGGCTTGATCCAAAAAATTGCCTTCTTTTTTTCTCTTATAATCAGTATTTTGGTGTTCTGGGCTTACTGCTAGTTGGCCCAATTCTTCTCCTGTTGCTATCTGATTTTCCGGGATTTTGCCTCCTTCTATTCTCACCTGATTTTTGGGGTTTTTGCTGTCATTCTTCCCCCTCTCCTGCACTATCAGTCTTTCAGCCGCACTCTTCCTCGAGATTTCCTCCCTCTCTGACGTTTGTGGCTTGCTTCTGGTTTCTCCTACCTTGCTGCTTTCTGTACGTCTATCCTCACTCTCCCTGTTGAAACTGTGTTCCTCACGCGCGTCTTCTCCCTTCTCTTGCCTTCCTTGGTTTTCATTTTTGTTTCTTGTCATCTCCCTTGTGACTATAGCTCTTGCTGGGTTTACACCCAATCCTAGTTCATATCTGGGTCTCCTGGGATCTCGACTTGACATAGCTAGTTCATTCTTGCAGTCCTTCTTTCCATGGCCTATGATGTCGCACTTTAAACAATAACAATCTTGAAGTCTCTCGTACTTGAGTTCTATCCAAGTCTTCGGTTGCTTCTCCCTTGTCATCCAGAAACCAGTAGATAGTGGCTTTGTTATGTTGACGGCTACCCTGACCCTAAGGAAAGTTCTGACGAAGATATTCTCCCTTCTTGGATCTTCCACTTCAATAACTAATCCTATCATATTGCCGATGGTTTCTGCAGTTTCTTTCTCCATATATTCTAATGGAACACCATGTATTTGTAACCAGAACTCCATCAGCTCATGCTTTACTTCGTCTATGGCATCATTTTGTCCCCACAACTGCAAGTTTATTAGGTGGCCTCTGACACTCTATGGACCTCCTTTGAGTATTTGCATTCCCTTCTTCTGATCTTTAAAACTGAAGAGTAGTTTGTTCTTTCCTATTTCAGAGATAAAAACATTTTCTGGGTTGCCCCATATTCCTAATAGAGCATTTTTGCTTGCCTTGAAATTGATCTCTTTGTCTGCTATTAGTTTGCCCACTATATTGATGCAATCCTCTCTGTATTTGTTCTTCTCCTTTTTGTTTATTGTGATGGTCATTCCTTCAATCTGTTGAAACCCGTGAGTTGCACTAGCTATTATTCCCTGTAGACTTGTTGGTCCTTCTTCTCCTTGTTGCAGAATGATTTGGGGTTCCATTGGTTATGAAGGAGGTAGCTTGATGGATTATATGATGGTATTTCAATGACAATGGTACCGATGTTCAACTGGATTAAAAGGCAGTTAAGGTTAGGGGTATCAAGGTAGGAAAGAGGGTGATGGTAGAAAGTTAAAAGACTAGTAATGGGTGTTGATGAGATCAACGTTCTCAAGGAATAAAACCCGAGGTTCTGGTATGCTCTCATTACGAGAGAAGCGGTGCTCTCCTTGAGAGAGAAATAATTGAAATAATTAATGATTCATTGTTATTGCCTTGTTGTGCATGTGAACCCTCAGTTATTTATTATTCCATAATTCAAGTGATAACGTCTCACAACCAATAGGAGGTAAAAGTCCTGATTTTTTCATTTTTGTCAAATATCTATACCAATATATAACGGGGATACGGAATTTTGGTATCCAATTCTTTCTTCCTATTTTACCCCTATTCTCTCTTTATTAGAAACCGTATTTATCCCACGACACGACAGAACTTAAAAACTGATTTCAATAAAAAATAAAAAAACTGTTACTACGTACTTAATTTTTTTTATTTTATTCACTTTCAATAAAAAAATTATTAATACGTACTCAATTTAAATACCGATTCCTTTTTAATAACAAAATAACAGACGTCATAGTAACATAATTAATTGGTATTCTATAACAAAATTAATTAAATTAATATACACTCTTATGCTTATTATTTAACTTAAAAAAATTACATATTACAGAGCATTCCTTGATAAAAAAATATAAAAAGTTACTAGAATTTGGTGTCTAATTTTTTTTAGACTTCGTATATCCTTACATAATCTATTTCATAAAATAAATTTAGTGGACAAAATAATAATTTTTTAATATTCCATCTTTATCATATAATACATAAATAATTAAAAAATAAAATAAACAATGTATTCATAAAACTAATAATAACAAATAGAATAAAGAGAAAAAAA
>NC_029780.3:117743424-117782415 GCF_000817695.3 Arachis duranensis | reverse complement strand
GGAAGAAGAATACAAAAATATTAATATTTCATCTCATGTATTTAAATGCATGGCATAAATAAAAATTAATCCTTCTTACTATAAAATTATTGTCCATTTAAAAATTTAACAACTGCCAAAATTTGATTACAATCAAATGGGTCATAATTTTATAAAAAATCTAAATACTATATTAAATATTATAAATAGTGATTGGATAAATAATTTTCAAATTCTAAAATTAAAAACATAGATAATGCTTTACATATTTATATGAGTTACTGAATCAATTTTTATTGAATAACTATTTTAAATATCAATTATAAAAAAATGCTATTATATCGGCCAATGATAATAATCATGAGACACGTAACATTATTTATTATTAAAAAATATATTAATTTAATAATATTAAATATATAATAAATTTCTAATGTGAAATGTTAACATATAAACACATTAAATCTTAATATAGAAGATTAACAATTTTTTAAGATAATCTACAACATATTAAATTTGTATTTTTTTTTTGTATAAGTGTAGGTCAAGATAATCTTAATATATTAATTCAATGTATCAATCAATCTCTTATAATGAACCATTTACAAACAATGTTAAAAGTCATGCAAATATGAATAGTTAGTACTCACTTACTTTACTTATATTTTTAATATTTTATCTTCATTGCATAATATTCATTTAAAATATTTTTTGTATTGAATAAATTAAGAGGTTTGATATTGTACACTACTATATAAAATGCCTAATGTCAAACAAAATTATGAATTCTATAATAAAAAAATAAAACAAATAATTAACAAATACTATAAATTTTAAATAGGCAATATATTCATAAGACTAATAATAACAGTAACTTTATAATAAAATTTTGGTAACAACATATATCTTTTAAAATTAAATAGTAAAATTAGAAAAGATGCTTTGAAATAAAATTTTGTTAACAACATATATCTTTTAAAATTAAATAGTAAAATTAGAAAAAATCTATCTTAAACACAAAACAACAACTATTAAAAAATAGTACAAAAATATGTCTTATTTTATCTCATGTATTTATTAATGTATTGTACAAATTATATGGATCCTTTTTATTATAGAATTTTTATCCAACTAAAAATTTAACAAATAGCAAAATTTGGTCATGGCAAGATGTGTTCTAATTTCTTAAAAAATATCAAAATACTATATTAAATATTACAAGTCAATAGGTAACTAAATTAAAAATTCTCAAATTAAAAATATAGATAACATTGTATATATTTTTATGAGTTACCGGACAAATTTTTATTAAATAACTAATTTAAGTACAAACTAAAAAAAATGCTACTACAAATATTATTTAATGACAATAACTGTAATACACATAACATCATTTAGTGATGAAAAATAAATCTTAATTAAATTACAGTAACTAAATAATAAGCCCTTGATTATAAAAAAACTTATCAAATTAAAATTTAATAATGTGTGGAATATAACATAAACACCAAAAAAACAAAATAAAGTACGATGAATAAACTATTTTTTAACAATATTTTCGCAATTTTAGCAGACAAAATCCTCATCATATCGTTATTTTGTCATAATAAATTTAAAAAATTAAATTAAAAATATTATAAATTAATAGACGACATTCAAAACTTTTAAAGAAATACAATAGAAGTATTATCATTCTGAAAATACTTTTTGTATATTTTAGAATAGTTGAGAATAAAAATTTACTCTATCGAATATTTCACCTCATATATTACCTAGAATTTTAAACTATGACCATTTTATGTTACCTCCCTATTGTGTGGTTTTATAATTTAACATTTTAAAGTGTTTTATAGTAATTTTAGTTTCAACAAAATATAATATAAATAAGATCACGTCAATATTAAAATTAAAAAAATCTAATAAATTTGAAACGTAAATAATATATTAACAAAAAAATAAAATTAATTTCTTAAAAATAATAGAAAAGCGGCTGAACAGGCACTAACGTGCCTGTTGAGCCGCTAGTTATTCCATAATTCAAGTGATAACGTCTCACAACCAATAGGAGGCAAAAGTCCTGATTTTTTCATTTTTGTCAAATATGTATTATATAGACACTGGCGAGATACAACCAGCCCAAACTATTCTACTAGATGGTGTTTAAAACTGGGCCTTTTTTTTGGGCCCATCATTTTTACATGCTGTTGGCCCAAAACCCAGACTGTTGACCAATGATAATCACTATAACGTTGATTTTACCCCTAATGAAAATATAATATAACATGATATATAATAATATAAAGTAGATAACATGATATATAATAATATAAAGTAGAAAAAATATATAGTCTCCAATATAGATGTTTAGTTGATAAATAAGAAAGATTTTTATTGTGGGAAAAAGAATAGCGCACTAAAAAGGATACAATTTAAAGTGGAGCTCTTGCTGTTTGATGCGAAGATAATATAATACGAGAAAAGTTTTATCACTGGTCAATGTTTGAACATATCAAATAAATGTAAATAGAATTTGGGGTTTTTTTCTAAATAAATATTGATCATAAAAATATTAAAATAAAAAAATACATTTTAATATTTACAAGCGGTTGTTGAAATAATAATATTGAAAATATTAAGATCAGTAATGTGTATAGAGATAGCAGTAATGTTAGTTTATTAGGTGTCATACTTGTTACAATTACATGTGATGTATCTTAATTTTTAAGTATTATGTGATTATTATTACTATTACTATATCGGATGAACTAGTTAGTTTTGAAATTGAATTGAATATGGCGATTTGGCACAAACTACATAGTACTTGATGATACATGATACATTGAACACTCCAGTTAGGTCAATAACGAAGTACGTGCTTTATGACGGAGGAAAAGAAATGCGTATTATTAACTATTAAGATTTAACATGGAGTGCGTCAGTGCGATCGCTTTATCATCGCTTTTTGGACTCGGAAAATGTGGGTGGTATTGCAAATTGCAATGTATATATTATCGGTTTTCTTTTGGTTCATGGTTTTCTTTTCTTTTGTTCCAGCGTGTGAACCATTTGACATAATAACTTTTAGTAGACTGATATATTTAATGAATTAAAAAAAATTAATGAAAAAAATACCTAAACAATGAAAAAATTTAGCATGACTTAAAAAAGAAATAATTTAATGTATATTTGCAAAAAAAGAAAAAAAATATACAATTGCCAATTATCCATTATAAAGAGGGCCTTTATACTACTGGAATAAAACAATCAATGCCTCCTGTTTCTGTCTAGGATTTAGTTCCGAGGTATAGCTCGGTGGCAGCTGAAGAAGTGCTTATGACATCTTTTTTTGATATACTGCACCGTAAGTTTCTTTTTTGTTCGAGGAGAACCTGCAAAAAAAACTCTGATATTTAAGTCAGTTTGTGATCAAGAATTAATAATACTGATGACTTGACTAGTTTTGTATTTTGTGTGTGTTCATCTTGACTAACCTTGTATTTTGTCTATATTCATCTTGTGTTTAGGCTATTTGTATAGCGCTATTTAAACCCGAAAGGTGTGTATGTTACTTCAGTCCAAGATTCTTAATATTCTATCCGAACTGAATTTCGGATATTTCTCCTAAAGTCGTGTGATCTGATTTTGACTTGGCAGTAATTATGCCGTTTGTTGGACATGGTCTATCCAAGATATAATGTCAGACCGATTTTATAGGTACGGATCACCTCTTTTTGCTTATTAGAAAACAGACCATCAAAAATAATTTTTCATCCTTCGAAAAAGAAGTATGTAATAGACTGCATTTATCATTATTTTTAGTCATATAGTTGTTGATGGACTTTTTATTGTCTCAACTGGCTTTGTTGCATATGAGATGGGTACTCATGCTTTTGGTAGCAGGTATCAATAAAATATCCTGACTTACCATAGAATGAACACAATCGAAATGAGTTTCTTTTATTTTCTCACCTTCTACCACTACGTTCTTTGCATTGGTAGTCTTAGAATGATCCCAAGCATTCTTGTGATAGGAACCAAAATTGTTAGTATTCATAGCATTAATCGAAACCTTAGAATTAGAATTAGAAGCATGCATCATCATTGCCTTTCTTGTTGCAGAAGTAAAAAAAAAGTAAACACTCAATCCGGTTCTTGTCTATTTTCACAAAGGACAAAACGATCCCTGTCCAAAAAAAAAGGGACACTTCGACCCTCAACTTTTTTATTTTGGGACAATACGATTCCTCTGTTAAAAAAATTATTTAAATAATAATAAAAATTGGTTTTGTGGGATTTTATTTGTATTTTGTGGGGTTTTAAACCTCCACAAACTATTAATAAATTTGTTTTTGAAAAATTCCTTCACCATACCAATGGTGGTTAAGTGAAGAAAAACTATCAATGAAAATGATGCCGCAAAAAAAATAATAATTGTAGTACAAATACTTTTTAAAAAAAAATAATATCGAATAAGAAATAAAAAAAAAAACTTTAATGTTGATAATATTGGTATTAGTGATAATGATGGTAGAGGAGATAATGATGACGATAAATCAATAAAAGAACTTTAATGTTCATTGCACTATGTTAAATCTCTGTTCAACTTGTAGAGAATGGTGATGAAAACAATAGAACTTACTCCTTGAAAGGGAAAGAAATTCAAAAAATAAAAGCTTGTTTTAAGAGTGATGAAATCTCATTCATTCTATTGTTGATGCCAGTTTTATATACACTTGCACGTTTATTTTGCTACCTACAAAAGGAGTAATAGAAAAAATATGCTAACAAACTATCCAAACAAATTCGTCACATTACCTCACAATCTTGCACAAGATGAGTAAATCAATAAAATAGTTTTTGAAATTGGCATCGTGTACTAAAATTATTCCAGAGTTTTAATTGCACCAATTATGTTTTTGAAATTGGTAAAAATGCATTACATTAATTCCTGACCTGTTTTTCATTAACGATGCGCTGATGTGGTGATGACGTGTAGTAACATATGTTACATCATAATTTGGACACGTGTAATGGTATGATAACGGGTCAGTCAATGGCACGTGGCAAGCTAACGCAGATGGTTATGCCACATCTCAAAATATTATTTAACCACGTGTCAGCTTGTGTTGTGTGTCACAATATTATTTGTCTACATGATATTCGCTATGTTATCATTACAGATGTATCAAATTAGTCTCTTACTTTGCACTAAGTGATTGATTTTAGTTCTTAAAATTAAATGTCGTGCACCAAATTAGTTTTTCACCATTTTTTTCTCCTTTTTTTGTAAATTCAAAATTTTCAATATCTTTAATTACATTAATTTGAATTATATTTGTTCACATTTTTTTAAATACAAGTGGATTTATAAAATCTTTTAAGATTTTAGTTTTAATTATATACATGTTTTTCAACAAAAATTTAATATAGATAAATCTTTGTAATTAATTAATTTAATTATTATTTAATTTTATCCCCATTGTATAAATTATACACTAAATTCATTGTCTCTCTATTATTTATCTTTTAATTAATCATATAATTTTTTATTAAATAACATAATTATATATTACAAAATTTATCGATATTAAATTATTATGAAAAAAAATTATATGATTAAAACTAAATCTTGAAATTTATAAAAAACACTTATATTTAAATAATTTGTGAAAAATAGAATTAACAGCATGCCATGTGTCAGTGGCCGATCCGTCATCATACTATTATATGTGGTCAAACCATGAAATGATATGTGTCACTAAGACTGCGTTTGTTTTTGTGGAGAAGACACAGAGACATGAACAGTAAATATCTAAAAAGTAGTTGGATAGAGAGACATTGATAGTATTTTTTATTTTTATGTCCATTTTTAAACGAAGAACAATTATGAACATAAAATTTGGGAGAGTGACGAATTTTTTATGAAACTTTTTTCTTTTTATCCATATATAATTACTGATTCTTTTAAAACTCTAATTCAAATTTCTTCTCCGTTATTTTCAAAGAGGTTCTTAAAGAAGTATTCAGATAATACAAAAGGTTTTTTTCTGTTTTTTCTCTATTTTTATGTTTTTTATGGTGTTCTTTTTTTGTTTTAACTGGGATAAAAAGACCAAATCTAACACCTATGAAATCTTTCAATTTACACAATAAAAATTAAAAAAAAATAAAAAATACAAAAATAGATTATACCTAACAAAATTTAAAGGTTGAGTTTGGCAAGAAAATTGAATTGGCAGAAGTAGAGTTTAGCAAATATATATAACAAGTACCATTATTCCTCCACCGTGCTTTTGGGAAGGAGTAGGTAGTAAAGAAGGAATAAGAGACAGAAGAGTAAGGGAGAGGAGGATATAAATCATATGTTTATTTTAGTTATTTTGTATATTATTTTAATTTTGTCCATATATATCTAAATATATATATAATATTAGATATTATATTAGTGTCTTATACATTATTCTAAATACAATACATAAAGAATAATTTTTAGTGTTTTTGTTTTATGTCCTATTCTGTTCTTCTATTTACAAAACTAAACACAGCCTAAAAATTCACATCAGTATTATTAACGAAAAAAAAATCAGAGACTAATATAATAGAGAACCACTTAGATAAAGATGTAAAAAATGTCTTTTTTTTAAAGATATTTTTTAAAAATTAAAATTTAATACATATAATCAATTAAATTATATTATTTTTATTAAAATTAGACTGGATAAATCAGTTTAGCAAAAAAATTAATAAATTAAATTTTAAATCGGTATAAATTAATATTTTTTATAAAAAATTACTACAATATCCCTATTATAAAATACAACTAAAATATTCCATATATATATTACTTTTTTTATGCGTCTTTATAAGAATATTTCCAATATAATATTATTTTGTCAATCTCAAAAATATAATTAATATAATTTAAATTTTAAAAATAATTTTAATAGACGACGCTCATTTCAGAAACCTTTTTAAAGATTTCCTCTGTATCAGATCCTCCAAAATATCTTTACAATATCTTTCCTCCTTTTTCACCAACTTGTTACTCTATATGTCCATTGTATCATCAATACTATTTAAAAAAGAAAAAGACATATCTAAACATGAACATACGAATGTTAATTTTTTCCATTTGTATCTCATCAAAAAGTCTAAACATACCATTATCAAATTTATATGAAAGTATCGTTTACCATATTATGTATTTTTGTGCATATATTTAAGTTGTTTTACATATTTTAATATATAATTTATATTGTAATATATATTTTATGTAAATAATTAATTTGGTAATTATTTTTGTATACATTTAAGACGATTGTCGTTTTGTTATATACATTTAGCCTCTTAATATATAACGCTATATATTAAAGTTTAAAATTCAGAGCAAAAAACTTGCCAATAAGAGTAATAGTGGCAGCAACAATTTGACCATATGTTAACGGTTAAAAAAATAATAATGAAAATAGAACTAACATTCATTTAAAATATGTAAGAAAAATTTGAATCAAATTATATATTATACAAACTTTTAAAAATTTAAAAGTTTAAGAATAAAATATATCACCTAAATAAACTAAATAAGATTCAATTTTATATGAATATCCTAAAATGAAAAACGTTGACATTTATATATAAATTGAATTTACTAAACTCGATTTAGCCATTCTAGTATTAAATCGAATCAATAAGATTCGAATTATTAGGTTTATATGTAAATCGAATTTAGTAGTTTTGATTTACTATGGTTTCAACTTTCGAATTCAAATTTAAATTTACTTGTTTCGAATTACATTTCACCAAATTTCCATTCCCAAAAACACATTATTCAAAAAAAGTGAGAAAAAAAATCACAATATTCAAATTGCGAAAATAGAAGACAACCCGTATCATATCTATCGATTGGACATAGTTACCCATATTACTGGTTCTATCCACGAAGAAGTCAGTAAATTAAATTTATTTAAAAAAATAAAAATTGTTTGTGATATTAAGTTGCTTAGAATTTTATTATATGCGTTATTAGAATTTTTAAACTATAAATGGTAGTTAGAGTAGTGATTTAGTAGTTTGTTAGAATTTTGAAACTACAAATGTAAGTTGGAGGAGTGATAAATAACTGTTAGTTAGAATAGTGATTAGAAGTTCTGTCAGAATTTGTAAGTACAATTTTGGTTCCTAAGGTATAGGCCGAATTTTTTTTTTGTTTTGAATCTTTGTTTTTTTTTTTACATACAAAATCATCACTAAGGTTTAACTTGGTTTAAAATTGTCCTTACCTTAGGGACCAAAATCGTACAAAGGTGGCGACAGAAGCGGAGGCAGAGGTAGATCGTAGAAGCTTCTTCTTCTTCCCTTCCCATTTCGCAGGAGGAAAAACACTCTTTTTCTCTTATTTGTTTTTTATTTTATAATTTTTTGTTATGGTAATTTGATCCAAAATTTTAATATTTAAGTAAAAAGAATGATTTTAAAATTTGGTTTTAAATCTAAAGACGACTTTGTATGCAAAAAAAGATTGAGAACAAAAAATTTTTTTTCACTATATCTTAGAGATTAAAATCATACTTAACCCTAAGGTTTAAATGTTAGAAGTTTAACTAGGTTAAAAATTTTATTGGAGTTTAACTTAATTTAATTTAAGTTTCAAATGTTAGATTAACTAGGCAGTAAAAATTTAATAAAGATTTAATTTAATATAATTTAATTTATTTAAATTTAATATAATTCTTAAATATTAGATTAACAGGCACTAGAAACTTAGTTACAATTTAAATTGATTTCATTTCATTTCATTTTTTAATTTACATCTTAAATATTAGATTAGTTATGTTCTGTTAGAATTTAATTTAATTTGGTTTAATTTAATTTAATTTAATTTTTAAATATTAGTTATCTATTCAGGGTTGCAATATCTTTTATATTAAAGTTTATTTTTATTATAATTCTTGGTTTTAGGTGATCTTTTATTTATCTAGGATATGCTTTTCTTGAATTTGTTGGGAATATGAGTATTGTAAGATTATTTGTTAGAATTTAGTGTATTTTGTCGAAAAGGGTCTGCATTACTTAATAGTCGTTTAATGAATTGTTTTGTTAATTGTTATGGTTCTTAGAGAATTTTTCATTGTCATGCAACCTCACCGATGTATCACCAGCATGAGGAGGCCCCTTGATGACAAGATCATACCGTACCTGCAGATGACCGGCTTAGCTGATCTCGCAAGGCTCAACAATCACTGGTTTAAGTTGGATGAGTCGCTGGTCAGTGCATTTGTCGAGTAATAGCGTCCCGAGATGTATACCTTTCACATGTCATTCGGGAAGTGCACGATTATGCCACAGGATGTTGTGTACCAGTTAGGCCTCCCAATCAACAAACAGTACGTCAATAGATGTTTGACGGACTTGGAGCGGTACATTGAGGGCGGCTGACCTGCATGGACTTGGTTCGAAGAGTTATTGGGTGTGTTGCCTCCGACGGACTGCATTGACAAGTTCACTGTAAACTGCATTTGGATGCAAGAGACATTCATTGACTTTTCTAAGAGCGCAGATGAAGAGACAGTCAGGAGATATGCGAGAGCGTACATCATGATGTTGTTATCGATTCTCCTGAATTAGAAACCACATCCACAAGTTTGGCCAAGAGTTCAAGGATTCTCACCTCAGAAAATTGGCAACGACAGTGAAATAAAACTATCAAATCCTCGTCACTGTCTATCACAAATGAGTCGTACTTCACCCATCGCAAACAATAGAAACCGAAATTTTATAATATAACTTCTCTACCTGTTTCATTCTATGTAGTCCCAATTTCTATAGTACGGTATTTTAAAAATCAACAAGGCTTATAGAAGGTTTGATAAAGACACTCAACAGATCTTTATTAGTAAATTTTATTTTCGTTCGCATTTTTTTCTTAATCGTGCCTTTGTACTGCACTAGAACTAAAAAACTATCTTCACTAGCCATTGTAAATTTACCTCTATTAATTACTCCACGTTCTGATCCTATTTATATAGCACACGCTCTTTAGTAAATCGAATTAAATCAATTCGATTTTATTAAATGCATGCCTTTGCTAGTATATCAAATCTATTAGATTTGATTTACTATGAGCTACCAATTCTTTTAAATTGAAACAAGTTGTTTCAATTTAATACATTTAACAGACACTCTTACTAAATCGAATCATATAAATTTGATTTACACGATTCCAAGGTAAATCAAATTGTATTGCTTCAATTTACATAAAATCAAGGCAAATTAAATTACATTGTTTCGATTAATATGAAATGAAGTTATGAAGATAAATCAAATTATATTGATTCGATTTACATAATTTTAAAACTTTCACGTCAACTCTTTGTATTTACGACATTCATATAAAATTAAAACCTTAATAATTTATTTATGTGATTTGTCCTAAAATATATACTTTAACTACCTCTTTTTTCCCAAAAAATGAATATACCCTGAATAAAATCAACTTACAATTTACAAATAGATTTCTTTGACCTTTCAACCAGAACATCCTCAAATAAATTTATTTACTCTTACATTAAAATATATTTTGTAATTTTTTTAAATTATAAATTCAAGACAATAAATGTATTTTAAAAAAATACCTGAAATCAAGTTGATTTGAACATGAACAGTAGGTTTAAGTTATTCTAGATAAAAAGTTAGAGGGGTGAATTCAAGAACAGAGTTAGAATTTTTTTTAAAAGAGTCCAACATAAAAAATATAAGAAGAGAAGAAAATTTAAAATTAAGAGAGAATCAACCTAAAAATTAGAGACTTAATGTGTATAATTTTTTTTTTTGGTATTGAAACGGGACTAAAGTCCAAAAAAGAGAAAACTAATTACAAATAAGGTGGGGTAAGGTAGCCCCTCTAGCATCCTCCAAGAGGAAAGCAACTAAATCTGCAGGAGGATTATCCCAAAACAAAAAATCATCCTCCAACTGTATACTCATTTTCGCTAGGCAATCATTACTCCTATTACCTTCTCTATATGTATGTACAAAAAGGACTCTCCAATTTCTTCTTTTCATCTCAGAAATTTTTTTTACTAGAGAACTGGGATGTTTCTCATGACATTTCTCTCCATTTACCAGTTTAATGACAACACTAGAATCACTTTTCAGGGTCACTTGCTTCAACCCCAACTCCCAGACTAGGTTCACGCCTTGGACAATCCCCCATAGTTCTGCCTTGAAAGCTGTTCCGCACCCAATGTTTTGAGTGAATTCCGCCACCCACTTCTTCTCATCATTCTGAATGAGACCGCCACATTCCGCCCTGCCGTTGAGTCCTTACTGAGTTTCATCGGTGTTAATTTTTGCCTAACCCATCGGAGGTGGTTCCCACCGAATGTGTGCCTCTCTCCATTTATTCGACTGCCCCTTCAGGTAAGCTTTCTCCATTGTTTGTTTGAACTCTGCTACTTGTTTGATAATCTCTATATGTGGCTTGTTTGGTCTTCTGTAATTATCGTCATGAATTTTTCTATTTCTCCAGTACCATAATCGCCAACAAGTAGTGATGAATATGTCTTTCCATTCCATTCCTTGGACTTGCCGAAATTGATTTTTTAAGTTTTCCTCCACCCATTCCCTCTAATTAAGCGCAAAAAAATTAGAGATTTTACTAGTGTTAAGAAGATTTACCCAAATTGTAGAGGTCTTTGGGCAATTCCTCAAGACATGTATCAGCTCCTCCGGAGTTTATTGACAATGGTTGCAGTCTCTATTTAATTTCCTCCAAAAATTCTTTTGGGACCCTTCCAATCCCAGAGATGCATCCAAGGTTTCTGGTTGGTTTAGTCCAATTGTTCAGCGCCTTATATATTGATGCAATTGAAAAATCACCATCTACAGTGTATTTCCAACTTCTTCTATCATCTTCTTTGCCTTGAGCAGGAGGTCGCATAGTTGTGATCTCCAGGAGGTTTCTTATGAGTTTATCAGTGTTTCATCCTCCTCTATTATCTGTCCACTTCCAAACAAGGCTATTAATATCTATATCTAGCTCCAGAGCTAACTGGCGCAGCACTTCTTCTCCTTCCACCCAATTATCATTCTAAAAATTTGTTGTCAGTTCATTACTAATATATTGTATTATGTTCGCTTGAAAAATTGGCCACAATTTTAAGAGTTCCTTCCACAAATCAAAATAAATTATTAATTTGGGGTTATTGCCCCTTTTCCATCAACGTAGCCAACGTTCTTAAATGAAGATGGTGAAAATACCTGCAAGAATTCTAATGCTTGTAAAGATAAATGATATTTGATGTTTGATCATCACTCATAAATTTAAGTATTTACAATAGTAGATAATTATTTTTTTTAATATTTAGAATTTTTTTTTAAGTTGGAGTAGTAATAAAAGAGCGCACGGTTTATAATAGTCATTTGACAAAGTCTTTTTTTTTTATGTGCAAGCCGAATCGAAAAATTAGGTTGGACTGCTCGTTCCCCTAAGTCGGGACAAATGACAAGATTAACTTATGCAGATCTATTGGATTTTTTAGATCCGTATATTTAGATCATGACTATCTTTAGGTTTCAAGATCTTAGTCCCCAATAATAATATGAAGCACACGAAATACCCAACCAAACGAGTCAATGTCAGTGCACTATACTTAACACGTATAAATATAGAAATATGAATATTAAAGATCTAGAATTGCAGCTCTAGAAATTGAAGAGTATATGCCACAGTTGCCGGCTCCAAAAATGTCAAATATGCCAAACTTTATAAAAGATATTATTGCAAAAGAATCCCTGTATGAGCTTCATGCATGTGGGACCTTGGTATATGACTTGGGGTGCTATGCTCCAAACATGAACTTAGGCTAAGACATGTGGAGCCAATCCCAAGCAGCCTCCACTCATAAATAATTATAAAAGGAAAAGAGAGAAAATGGTACCATACCACCATGCAAACCTTCATCTAGAAGCTATTAGCGCGTTATTATTTATATAGAAATTTGTTATTAGGCCGCATTTATTTTCTTTCTTTAATATTTGTGGGCACAATACATATATAAAATATGTGTGTAACAACATATTAATTCCTAATTTTGTCTATTAATCTATTTCTTTATTTAGCTTTTATAAAAAAATAACCACCTCTTTGTTTATTAATTGTATTTAATTAATAAGAACAAATATGATGATTAATTAATTGATCAAAATGACAAACATCTTACATTATGATTAAACCCTACTTTGTGCATGCAGCAACTCATTGAACGGCAGAACCTTAAATAAAGTTCATATCCGTGACGGATTAATCTTTAACCTATTGAGTTGGAGGATATATACCGTTTGGGTAAACAAAAAAAATTATTATGAAAAAACATCTTTAAAAAATTGTACACATATTTAATTTGATTCTCATTATATATACAAGTGTTTACTACCCTACTTATTAATTCATTTTTATTCATTAAATATGTGTAAAAATAATAAAAATAAAATTAGTTGAGATAATAAATAATTTTTAACTTAATTAATAAGAAATCTTGAGTTTAAAAATAATAATTTTTTTATAGATTATACATAATAAAATATATTTAAAAAAATCTTGCACATTTTTTTTTATATTTTCATTATATATAATACAGATATAGATATAGATATATAATTTATTTTATGTGAATTATATATATAACAAAACGATTTGACAACATTTTTAGGTTAATAACTACTATATAATATGAGGAGCTTTAACTTCTAGGCGTTTAGCGGGGCCTGCTCTTCTTCTAGATGACTAATAAATAAAGAGTTGGACTTAAGAACCTTGTAATCGTTTGATTAATGACCACTTCTTTTATTTTTCCTCTATTCATCTAGAAGCATAGAAGGCATCGACATCATCACTATCTTTTACTCTCTCATCTTTATTACTTTATAAAATAATAATCTAATAAATCTTCTCTTCCATGACATATATATACTATATATAAAATTGGAATGCATACAATGGACTCAATTGGCACCTTCTTTATCACATACATCTATATATACTAACATTCCTTATTTAATCCTTCTATCTAATTCTATTTGTCTCTTCTTCATTACTAGTGTAAAGTGTAAACTACAATGGTGGCTAAGGAGTTTTACTTGGAAGAAGAAAGCACACTCCTTCAAGAGAAAGAAAAAGATGATGATCCTTTATTGTTAGAAGATCAAGAAGATGATGATGAAGCTCTCTCCCTTTGTGATCTTCCTCTTTACAGCAACAATTCTTCTTCTTCGTCATCATCAGTAGATTCAATGGTTCGTGATGATTACTTTGATCTCTCCACAAAAAATGGAGAGAACAGGTCATCACGATCCAAAGAAGAAGACGACGATGATGATTTCTTCGAATTCTTCAGTGAAGAATTCACCACCACCTCCACCAAAACTAATATTTCAGATAACATAATCTTCTGTGGGAAACTCATCCCTTACAAGGAAGCTGATGGGAATAACAACAATAACAACATTCATCATCAAAAGGGTACACTTGTTCATCCATGGAAGAATTACAATGATGATATTAACTCCAAAAAGGGGCAAAAAGTAAAGAAGGGTGAAAAGAGTAATTTCACAAGTGAGTATTCATCAATAGGAAAGGTGTCCCTAATGAGGTCAACCACAAAGTCAAGGTGGTTATTCTTCATGTTTGGCATGTCTAGGTTGCCCAGCAACAATGGCATGGAACTAAGTGACATTAGAAGCAGGCAGAGCCGCAGTCGTAGTCACAGCCACAGAACGAAGTTTGCCGCGGTGGCACCACCGGAGTCGAAGGAGAAGAGGAGTAATAATTGCAAAGGGTTGTGGAGGGCATTTCGGTCAATCTCCTATGGTTTAGGGTGTAGGAGTAGTAAGCTTGCAAATGATGCAGTAGTGAAAGCTGCTTTTATGTGATTATGAATTTTCCACACACATTATATACCAATGTCATGTTTTCGTGTTTTACAGCATTGTATTAGTATCGAGAAGTACTTGTGTGTAAATATTTTTTGTGTACTCTAAAACTCAGTCATTATTTTATCATATACTTTTCTTTTAATTTAATAGTCAATTCTGTGGTGGTTATAAATTTTTATCTAAATTTTATCTAACTTACTTTTACTTTTTGTAGTAAGTTTTAATTTTTTAAAAATTATTTATTTTTATATTTTTTAAATTAAATAATAATTTTTATTTTTTTTTAATAAATAAATACCACCTCTTAGACACTATAACATTTACCTTATTTAATAGAGAAAATAATATTGTTATGGTTTGCACAAAAAATAATTAGGAGATTAAGATGTTATATATCACATTATGTTAATTAGAATAGATAGGAGACAAAGTGCAGTACTATTTATCCTTAAGTCAACCGCTTATTGGTTAGTTATAGAAAAGCACAGTGTTAATTAATGAAAACTATATATATACTAGTGCATATCAATCCAACTTTTTTTATAAATTAAAATAAAATTCTAATAATGAGCTCATCATTCCTCTATTTAAATAAATATTAAAATTTTAAATATTGTTTTAATTTATAACAATCTATTGGCCAATAATAAACCTTTAAATAAAACTCGATATTAAAACTGATTAGTCCTTGACTTACTAGATTATGAGATATTATTAGTTGTTGGGTCAGATACAAGCAATATTTGGTTACTTGAATTGTTTAACCTCGAATTTTATGTTCCGACTATAAATCCGACGGTAATAAGTGGCGCAAAATATTATTTTTTTTTGCACCAAGAATACCGCTGCGGATCTACAGTTGGATTTCATCGATAGTAAGTCACTTTAGTAAAATACTGCATTTAAACAATTTTCCATCGGAAGGTTCCACCGGTAAATCCAACAATAATATTGGGTTAAATTTCAAACGCGAACTCCCTCCCCCTTACTTCTCTAAACTCACTCTCTCTCTCTCTCCTCTCATGGTGTCTCCTCGCCGCTGAACCTGTCGGCGTTGTTGCCATCTACTGGAGACTCCGCTACCGCCGCCGCCGCTTAACATTCTCGCTGCTGGAGCTCTCGGTCAGTGCTGGAGGCATTGAAAACGCCGCCACTATTCGCGTCTGTGGTCATTGTCGTCAATGATACGGACGTGGTCGTTGTCACTGCCGCCTCCTGTTACCACCATGCTTCCACCATTTTGCAGCGACCAACAAAGGTAATTTTGGATTATTTTTTATTTTTTTAAGATTTTTATGTGAATTTAGAATTTTTTGGTTAAGTTGTTTTTGAAATTATTGATTAAATTAGTGTAATAAAATTTATGACTAGGATTTGCTATAGTTTTTTTAGGGTCTTTCAGATTTTTTGTGAATTTAGGATTTTGTTAGTTGTTTTACTAAATTATTGATTAAATTAGAGTAATGAAGTTTGTGATTAGGATTTAATTTAGTTTAGAATTTTTGGTTTTTTTTTTCAGATTTTTTTTAGTTTAGGGTTTTGTTATGTATTTTATTATTAAATTATTAATTAAATTAGGATAATGAAATTTGTAATTAGGGTTTAATTTGGTTTAGAATTTTTAGTTTTTTTAGATTTTTTTTAGTTTAAGGTTTTGTTATGTATTTTATTATCAAATATTGATTAAATTAGGATAATGAAGTTTATTATTATAATTTTTATGTTAATTTAATGTAAATAGAAATTAAATTAAGTAACAAAAGATTAAGTAGAGTGAGATTAAGAGTGATCGACATTATTAGAAGACTATGTGTAGTTTGTTGAATTAATTAGTTTCACCTTATGAGTTTAATAAGTTTTTTTTATTAGGACGGTGCTATATCCGTGAAATCAATTGGATTTTGCTTCTATCGTATTCTATGCATACGTGTTCCATATAGATTTTCTATCTCTAACTATAATAATTTGTTTAAGTTTTATGTTGGACTTATTTTTTCTAAGATGGCGTTTTGGACAGAAATGGGAGAAGGTCACGTAGAGGCGCTTTCTCGAAACCCTTGTTTGCTGGAAAATTATGGAGTTATAAGGGGTTGTGCACTAGAATAGTAAGGATTTGACGTGTTATTGAATTCGTATTTGTTCTAATTTATGTCAACTGTTGTTTTCTCTACGAAAACTGTTATCTTTATTTGATGGATGTCTCTAAATTAAGGAAAAGTTTTACCACAATTTCGTTTAATTTGTTTTAAAACATGTTTAGTTTGTCAGAAAATGATAATTGTATTTGATAGAAGATTTTAATTATAGGGTACACTCTGCCAAATGTTCTAAAACATATAATAATTTGTGTTGTTCATTGACTTCTATGGTGTGTATTTTAATATGATTCCAAGTCATCGTCTATGGATGTATGATAGGGATAACGGTGGAGGGGAGTTTAAAACCTGAATTTTTTGAGAGAATTGACGTGTTTGTTGTGCATGTCTTCAGCATGGAATCGTTTATATCTGAAGGGCTTTCCAAGTGTTTGTGTGAAAAGTGTTGGCTGACTAAGTGGTTAGGACTTGTGGATATAACGCTTCATCTCTACCGTAACGATTTTGAAGGATGGGTATTGGATGTCGATGGCACACGGAGAAGTGGACGATCAGGGAATTAACCAATCTACCTCGAATTTGAATAGGTCCAATTGTCGATCAACGAAGGTTCAGATGGTAAGAGAACTAAACATGGAAGAAATGACTTGGGAGAGTAACCAAGAGAGGTACAACGAGATGATGTTTGATGTAACGTGTTATGGAATTGGAAGAAATTGAACAAGAGCCTAACCCGGAGGTAAAGAGATTTTATCATCTATTATAATTTGCTGTGAGACTGTTGTTCGAGGGTTGCATTCATTTGGAGTTGTCTGTATATGTTAGAATGATGAATATTAAGTCAGAGTCAAATCATACCCAAGAGCCTTTTGATAAGTGGGCCACCATGTGCAACGAACTGGTACTTGTCAGGACCATTGACATCCTTCATAACCATTATGAAGCAAAGAAACTAGTTTTGAAATTAGGACTAAATTCGGTGAAAATTGATTGTTGTTTGAATGATTGTATGCTATATTACAATGGGATACAAACCTAACTGAATGCTGATTTTGTAGATAACCGATGTTTCAAGTTGAAATATAACAGATTGGTAATGCCGGTTAAAGAGAGTTCTAATGAAACAGATGCACTACTTGCCTTAAATTCCTAGACTAAAACGATTATATGTATCAATGAGTTTGGCCCCTCACATGACCTAGCATAGCAATAACAATAGAGATGATGGAATCATGACGCATCCATCACACGGAGAAGCATGAAAACATTTTTGATCGGGTCCATCCTACATTTGCGAGCAAGTCGAAAAAATGTTAGATTAGCTTTGAGCTCTGACAGGTTGGCACCGAATTCTAATTTCGGCAACGTGTATTCTTGTTGGCCTGTAGTGGTTACTCCTTATAACTTAAGTCTCGAAATGTGCATGAAGGACCATACATGTTCATAATTTGCAACATACCTGGTCCTAGCAATTCAAAAGCCAAAATAGATGTCTACATGCAGCCATTGATGGATCAGTTGAAGGAGCTATAGACCCATGGGGATAAAAACGTATGATATTTCGACGAAGACAAACTTTCAAATGTGTTATGCGTTGATGTGGACTATTAACGATTTTTTTGCATACGAGATGTTGTCAGATTGGTCCACTTAGGGCAGAATGGCATGTCCCACTTGCATGGAGGATACAAAGATATTTTGGTTGATGAATGGCGGTAAGAATTCGTAGTTTGATATACAACTAAACACCAAGAGGCACCCGTGAAGTTAGGTGGTAGGCAAGTTTGGCATCGTGTTAGTAGAATGCCAAGGATTGTTGATAGCAGGGCAAGTATGAGACCTTCGGGATATAGCATGGAGAATAATTTGATTAAACATAATATATTTTAGGATTTGCCTTATTAGAAAGACAATTCGGTTTAACATTGTCTTGATGTGATACACATTAAAAAACGTGTTTGATAACATCATGCACGTAGTAATGGACGATGAGAGAACAAATGATAATGATAAGGCTATGTTAGACTTGGTTAACATTTGTAAGGGGTCAGATCTAAACTTAAAGAAACTTGATAACGGGCAGTGGGCTAAACTAAAGGTGGTGTTCGCTCTAATGAAGGACAAGAGGCAAATGTTTGTAAGTGGGTTAGAGGATTAAGATTTTCTGATAGTTATATCTCTAACTTGAGCAAGTGTACAAACGTATCACAGGGTAGGCTTGCTGAGTTGAAGAGTCATGATTGCCACATTTTCATGGAGTCTTTGCTTTTTGCGGCGTTCAAAAAACTTCCAACCAACATATGAAAACCCCTCACAGAAATAGTGAGTTCTTTAGGAAGTTATGTGCTATGAAACTTAGCATTAATAATCTCACAGTCATGGACAATAACATTCTCATCATACTTCGTAAGCTAAAGATGATATTCCCTCCATCATTTTTTGATGTTATGAAACACTTAGCAGTTCACCTACCGTATGAAGTAATACTATGTGACCGGTTCAATTTCGGTAGATGTACCCATTTGAGAGGGTGATTGGTTCATTCAAGCACGCCGTGAAGAGCAGAGCTTGGATTGAGGGCAGCATCTGCGAAGCATTCTTAGCTAAGAAAACATCCACATTAGAGTTTGGGTTCGTGATAATTCAGGCGAGGGTCATTCTGATTGGTTAAATTTAGTGTGTTGAACAACATAATTGAATTAGAGTATTTCTATTGCACTACGTACAAGGTGTGTGTGTTTAAATGTGAATAGTTTGATCCAAGTTCGCGACAAGGAACACAAAAGCACAAGAACTAAGATATCACTAAAATTAATGTAACCATGAAATATAGGCACTACAATCCTTTTATTCTACCTCAAAATACACGACAGCTATACTATTTGCCTTATCCGGGTTCATGCAAGTCTAGTTGGATGGTTGTGGTTAAGACTAAGTCAAGAGGCCGCATCGAGTCTGATGATAGGACAGAGGGTCATAAACCTTACCAGATTGATGATCCAACTTTTTCGAAAACAGTGGTTGATATTGGTGAGCCGATCACTCTTAGGTCGGCTGTTATAGATGATGACATCATTGACCTTATTCTACAAGCCGACGCACTACAACCAGAGGACGACAATCTTCAACAAGAAGATGGAGTCGATGGAGATGAAGAGGAGGAAGCTAAGTTCGATGATCAGAAAACTACATTAGAAGAGAAGGATGGTGAACCAGAGGACGAAAATGATGAATTTGAATAGGGCTAATGTAAATATAATTCTATGATATGTACTTTTTTACCAAACTTTGAGAAGAACGTAATATAATTAACATGGTTTCAGATATTTTAATTACCATCATTCCGTATTCATAATTTGTATGTTTAATATTTCACAGCAGGTTTAAAGTTCTATTTCAATTATTGGTTATCAGGGTACATTACATATGGATGGAAAATTTCATAAAAAAAAAATTAAAAAAGCCTACCGTCGGAATACACCAACAGTAATAGCCTAGCCAATTTTGTTTTTTTTTTTTTAATTTCCGTTGGCATAATCCGACAGTAAGATGGCACGGAAACATATTAAATGGCGCCAACGTAATCTGACAGTAATGTTCAACAGGTCTCTTCTGCTTCCTAAGCGTACTCCGTTGTTATATTCGACGGAAATTACCGTCGCTATATTCAACGGAAATTATCATCGGACGAAAAATCTGTCAGTATTATATTATCGGCGAGATTTATTCTAGTAAATAAATACCGACGTAAAATCTTACGTTTGTATACTGTTAGATTTTATTCGATTTTTTTACTATAAATTCAATGGTATTCATCATTTTTTTTGTAGCGTTATTTTGTGTTGAAAGATGAATATAATTTGAGCTTATTTTTCTATTATTTTTTAATTTCTACTATCCCCTTGTAAGCCCTTTTAACAAATACTATTAATTAAGAAGTAAGTATATATTGTGACGAGTTTTTTTTTCTTTCTATTCTTTTTTCGATTTGGTGAATAATTTAATTTGTTGATTGCTGTATAAATTTATAACCATTTTTAATAATTTTTAACTACACATTATTTATTTTACAAAATTAAGAATTTATCTTAAAAAAAGACACGTGCTTCAAACTTCAAATTAATTAAAGAGAATAGCTAGCCTAATAAGTGGCCAAATTTGATAACAATATTAAAATATTAATTATCTACACGTATATATAAGCCAAAAATCAAGGTAGCCGAGGGAAGGGCAGATAGCATTTGTTTGTTGGAACAAATATATATATAGTGATTGCTTAAAAGTATCTTTATATAAAAATTATATATAACGGAAAATTGTTAAATAATTTAATATATTTAATTCAAATAATTAATTAATATATGTTATGATGAAATGATACCGGGCAACAAAATGCTTAAACTCTATTGATCAATTTGCACTTTGCAGGTTTATGCATGTGATTTTCAGAAGTGACATATTTGAGCAAGATGTTTCATTATATTTAGTTTATGGATACATCATATACGTATACATATATTTATACCTGTGTTGTCGTGTGTGAATACGTTATGTATAATTGTATATGTCCATGAGATTTGACTATTATTTTCATATTACTTTTATTAGAATACTTGCAAATTATTTTCCAGCTTATACTCTTTTAGATCAATGACCCATTATAATTTTTCCCTTAATATATTATGCTGTTATCATGATCAAAACATTGTTCTGGCCGTCTAAATTTTCATCTATTAAAGATTTTTTTTATTAAAGATAGAGAGACTCGAACGCATAATTTTTAAGTGAGTACGGAGAAATTATGTCATTTGAGTTATAATTCGTTGGTGATCCATTAAAGACTTTACTTTTGGTGAAATAATATTATAAAAATTAAAGTGATTTCCATTGACATTTAGGAAAAACGTTTTTATTTGTTTAAATTTTAAAGGTCTAATTACTCTGTTAGTCCCTATAGTTTTACAAAATTTTCAATTAGGTTCTTATACTTTTTTTTTTAATTGGGTCACTGCACCAATTTTTTTTCAATTAGGTCTCTTTTAGTAGTAATTGACTTAATTGTATAGGATCCAACTAAAAAAAAAATGGTGTAGAGACTCAAATAAAAAGAAAAAAAATATAGAAACTCAATTGAAAAAAAAATTTAGTGCAGGAACCCAATTAAAAGAAAAAAAAGTATAGAGATCTAATTGAAAATTTCGCAAAACTATAGAAACCAACAGAATAATTAAACTAACTTTAAATATTTAACAAAAAAACTTCACCCACTATTTTTTTTAATATTTCTGTTGACTGCTAGGAATAAATTTTAAAATTATATACAAGAGTCAGATTAGATAAGTCTATCTATATTTTAAAAATTAATTTTGATACAATATATGTTCTAATTAGTTAATTTTGATACTATTATTTTAATAAATTTAATTTTAATGTACTAATAATATAAAATAATTTTATATGCGTATTCAAGTATAAAACATCATCTACACTTTATATTAATTATATGTAAATAATTATCTAAAAAAATAAATATAAATTAGACAATATAAAATATTTTACACTATCAACGTATAAAATCTAAATTCTTATTTTATAACATCGTTTTCTAATTATATGCTCTAATTAGTTAATTAGATATAACAAGTGTGTAACAAAGATTAGGCTGAGTTGCAAACAATGTCTGTTAGATTTTCTAAGTAACTGGCTTTGAAAAGAAGCCAAAGTTGTACGAACCAAGAAAATGACAACTTAGGAAACTGTTAATTTAGTTACATTATGATTTTCTGTCCATCTGTTTTGGAAGAATCTGTTAACTTTTATTATTTAAAATTGAGAAAATAATGAGGGTTAAAATTAGTAGTCACAATTGGGCACAAGGGATCCTAACACCAAATCCTGGCTTGTAATGATTCGTGTTTATTAACGTAAAATAGGTTTCTTTCTTCCATTTGTTGAAACTTTCTTTCTTTCTTTCTTTTTCCTTTCTTTCCTTCCCTCCCTTTTTGTCCTTTCTTTATCTTCACCTTCATTTTGCAGAGACATCTCTCTGATTCTCATGCAAAGGTGTGTTCTTTTTCCATCTATACCTTCAATTTAGTTTCATGGTTTTCCCATTGGATTATTATATGCTATGTGGGTTCTTAATTCCGCATTTATTTGTTCATTGCGTTATTATTTTTATTATGATTATTATTACTTCCAAAATTTGCTTCATTGCTTTGGTTTTATTGTTCAAAATTGGAAATTTTGACCTGGGTTTGATGGCTTTTTGAAATCTGTTATCTGGGTTCATCCTACATTTCATATTTGTTCATTGAATTACTGAAATGGATGAATGCATGTCATCGGTTGTTCTTCTTTCATAATTTGTTTCCATTTTCTAATCATATTTCTGTTTCCTTATAACATTTTTGCTTGGAATTGAATTCAATCTGCATTAGATTTTATTTAGTGGTTTTGTAACGTGGTTGAATTTAATTACTTTCAACACAAGCTTCTTCTTCCGAATTCGCTTTGGTTTCCTTTAATTGATTGAACTTGGTCCTTTCTATGTTAATCAAAATATGATTTTTCCTTCTGCATTTTCTTAAAGTTAAAGGAATTGGAGATGGGGAGGAAAGGGAGTTGGTTCTCTGCTGTGAAGAAAGTTTTTGGTTCTGAAAACAAAAAGGACCAGGTTTGAATAATCTCTTCATCATGTTTGGAAATCAAAGGAAGGTTCTAGTTTCTCAATTCTCATTGAAACCGTTTTGTCTTTGTTTCAGGAAAAGAACACAAAACCACAGAAAACCCATAGTCATGGCCATAGCCATAGCAATAGTAAGTCCAAATTAGGATGTTTTGGACACCATGATAACAATGAAGCCGGAAATGAAGCGCAGGGAATAGTAGTTGTTCCGGCGCTTCCGCGTAAGAAAGAACCAAAACAAGCAAGAGTGGCAGGTCAGAATGAGCCGGACCAGCAGGCTTTCTCTTTGGTCTTGGCTACTGCTGTCGCAGCAGGTGCTGCTGTCGCGGCCGCGGCTGAGGCTACTCGTCCCAAGACTGTGACGCCTCGTCGCCGTGAAAAACTGAAGGATGATGAAGCAGCAATCATAATTCAGACAGCCTTCCGCGGATATCTGGTATTGCCTTGCATTGTTACCATCCTATTTGGATCATGTTGCATGAACAATTGATGAAGTTTGTTCATCAATTATTGGTTGAAGGGGATTATTATACATTTTGCTTTGCTCTAAGAAGTTTGTTACATTTGAGTTTTCTTGCATTCATTTGAAGGACTACTTCCAATTAACTTTCTACCAAACAAAATTTTGGTTGATGGATAATATATATTTAGGATCTGTTGTATGCTATTATTCAGTGATTGTATTGGAATGATCATAACAATTTCAAGTAGATATTGTCTCTAACAGCAACAGCACTTTGGTTTGATTTCTTTTCAATAAAACAATCATTGTTTTGGTGGTTTTAGGCGAGGAAAAAACTGCGAGGCTTGAGAGGTTTGTCGAGGTTGAGAACATTGGTAAGAGGGCAATCTGTGAAAAGGCAATCAGCCTCTACCTTGCAATGCATGCAGACTCTTTCGAAACTGCAGTCTCAAGTTCGCGCGAGGAAGATCAGAATGTCTGAGGAGAACCAGGCACTTCAGCGCCAGCTCCTGCAGAAACGGGAGAAGGAGCTTGAGAAATTGCAAGCTGCTGTAAGCTGCATTTTTATGATTTTTATGAATGTTTCTTAAGCATTCTTGTTCTGGTGTTTTTTCATTAGGTTTTTGTTCTTAACAAAATCTTGGAATGCATGATATGTGATTTCAATGCTTCTTTTACATTATTTACTGATGAAGTGATAAATACTTGTATAGCAAGCTGAATGGGATCATAGAAAGGATTCAAAAGAGCAAGTTGAAGCAAAATTGTTGCACAGGCAAATTGCTACCATGAGAAGGGAGAAGGCTCTGGCTTATTCAATGACACATCAGGTATACTACATTTTAGACTAATTTTCATGTAGAAGCATAAACAGACTTGAAAGAATTTCTCTGATTTTTTCATTTATGGATAACTGAATCACTTTCTCCAACAGCAAACTTGGAGGAACAATCTAAAATCAGGCACGAACGCCTCGTTTATGGATCCAAACAATCCTCACTGGGGCTGGAATTGGCTTGAGAGATGGATGGCTGTAAGGCCATGGGAGGGACAAAGCACATTCCAACACAATGAGCCTGCACCTCTAATTAGCACAGCCAGAAGCACGCTATCAGTTGGCGAAATAACCAAACTGTATACTCTACGCGACGATGCTAACATTAGCAAGAACTCCCCTAGGGCCATAAAAACAGGCCGGTCGCGCAGCGGCCTTAACTCGCCCTCAAATGTACTCACCCCATCAAAGTCCACAGCCTTTTTCACAGCTTCCCCCACTCCAAGGAGTCTCAGGGCAGCTAGTCCTAAACTTGGTTCCTGGGGTGGTGATGGAGACAAGAGGAATGCATTTGGCATTAGGAGGGAGGGCAACCGTAGGCACAGCATCGCCATTTCGCCTGCGAGGGATGATGAGCTCCTTAACTCACCTATGAACAGATCACCAAAGAAAGCAGCAGCAACAAAGGCCTCAAAATCCTTCAACATGGCAAAGAGCAGTGTTAGCTCATCTGAGAAATCAAGTCCTGCTGCTGCAGTAAACAAGAGACTCTCTTTGTCTCAATCTCCAACTTCAAATTCAAGAAGGCTTTCTACTCCAGGCAAGGTGGGGACAATTTCCAACAAGAGCAATGCTGCTGGTGCTACTATGAGAAAGTGAAAAGAAGGAGGGAGCAGATAGATTATTATGCCATCACCATTGATGAAGAAACTATATACATGACTGAATTAACCATGAAGAAACTATAAAGTTAAAGGTGGTGTATATGATAATTGTATTTATCAGCCTTCTTTCTCTTCTTTCAGTTCATACATTCAGTTGTTTTCATAATCAATGTATAAACAGCTTTTTTTTTTCTTGTTTTCTTAACACATATGTAGATATGATATGATATATCACTTGTTACCTTCTGGGGTGCAATTATTTTGATTGTGTGATTTGTATTTGCATGTATACATCTAGTTTCAAGATGTGATCATGTTTGGTTGGACTTATTGTTATTAAATTCAGTTCGACCCGTTATCCGACCACCTGATCGGACCGAACCACTAGTTGGATCGATCAGGTATCGAACCCACTAAAACCCGGGTTGACCTGGCAGGTTGTTGACTTTTCAGCAAAACCGGTGATCCAACCGGTTTATATGACTGGACAGGGGTCATGATATTTTTTATAAAAAAGAAAAGAATGGACGGCGCTGTTTCATCCCCCTCAGCCCTTGCTCCTTTTTCCTCCCTCAAAAGCTAATTGCTGAAGATCACCAAATCTTCATTTTGGTCTTTGAGATTTATGCCAATTACTTATTTTAGTCCTTAAAATTTAAAATTATTTATATTAATCCTCCAAATTAAAATTTGGCACTAACGGTCAACTCTTTTCGGGATAACTAAATAAATAAAATACTGAAATGGCGGCATCCTTCTTGCCATACTAGATGCTGAATCACAGGACCAAAATGAATAATAGTGTGAATCTCAGGGACTAACGCTTTCTCCAGTCTCCTCTCTCGACTCTCAGTTTCTCGCCACTCTCTTCCACGAACTCAAGCTCTCGTCAGCTAGTCTCATCTCCGGTCTCTCACCTCCCGTCTCCGGTCTATCAAGCTCTCGTCAGCTCAAGCACTCCCTTCCCTGCGCTCGCTTCGCCGGCGGCAGAAGCAGACAGAACCGGCATCTGGCCCCTTGGGTGGGGTAGTGGTCGTCGTCTTCTTGCTTTTCACTGTCCCGGTCTCGCACCTGGTCTTCGTTGTCGCTCTCTGTCGTCACCGTCTCGGCGCGCCTTCTCCGCTATCGTCGCCGCCGCGGGACTGGTAGTCGTCGTCGCTCTCTGTCTCGTCATCGTCTCGCATTCAAACGCGCGCCTTCCCTGCAATCTTCGTCGCCAGCAGCAGAGGCAGCAGGTCCCGGTGAGCTGGTCTTCATTGTCGTCTTCTTGCTTGGAGCCTTGCCGTCAGCTTCTCCCTGGCCGTTAGCTTCCTTTGCGCAACCCGATTTGGTGAGTTTCAACAAATTACCCTGTTCTTTCTGTTTCAATTTTGTTGCTGCATCACTGCATTTTGATTTTGTTACTAAAAGTAATTTGTTGCTGAAAGTTGAATGTGTTGCTGTTTATTGATTATCACGAACCTTGAATTTGTTGTTTTTAAAGGCATAATTTTTTCATAGATTCAGTCCTAACGTAATTAATACCAAGCATTTCTTATTTTCTATTTTGCTTGAAAATTGTAGTCTTATGAGTTTTTCTAGGGTTGAAGTGTGAGAATTTATATGTTGTTAGATTTAAATAGCAAACTGCTTGAGCAAAGACAAAAAAAATTGCTACAGTTATTATTTTCAATGTGATCTTCAAATTGTAGGCTATTACTTAGAATTAATAGATATTGTTATTTTAATAGCGGCATGTGTATTTCTTTCTCCAGTTTCAAATGTTAAAGACAACATTGTTTTGGCATCAAAGTGAAATTGGATGCATCGATGCGTCCAAATGAACAAGAAAAAAAATATAGCTGACAATATACTGTTGCAACTTTTGCATTTTGGTTATAAGATCGTTGAGGTTTCACCAGGACTTCTGATGATGCAAAAGGTGCTAAAATTTATAATGATATTTTAGACTTCATTTATTTATTTATTTTTTGCTTCTCTTAACTTTTTTTTTGAATAAAGAATGCGTTATTTCTTCTTGAACTCATTTGTTGATGAGGTTGAAAGTTGATGAGAAAATTTTCATGAATCCTATGGGCCAATGCCAGTTGTTAAGCTTATCTAATTGGGATGAGTAATTGAGGTATAAGTCAACTTTTGTTCTTCAATTTTTCAACAATAATTAATAATTGGCATATTTTTGCTGAAATCATCACTTAGCTTAAGTTTGTTTGTTGCCGATAATCTTTACTGAGTTGATTGAACCTTGAATTTGCTGCTGTTTTTGTTGAATAATCACTTAGTTAAATTTGTTTGTTAGCTGAAAATAATCATTGAGTTGAATTTGTTATTTATTATCATCACTAAAAATTGAATCTATTGTTGTCTTGTTGAAATAATCACTTGGTTAAATTTTGTGTTGCTGTAAATCTATAAATCATCTTTTGAGCTAAATCTTTTGTTGCTTGAAAATTATTATAGTTAATTTGTTGTTGAAAATGAGGTTCTTGCTCTCTGCAATTCAGAATAAAATTGTTCAGTTAAATTGTTGTTCTCATACTTTCTGTTTGTATTATTATGAATTATTCTTGGTATTGATTTATGAAAAGATACACACATGTAGAGATAGATGCAAATCAAAATGAAGAAATTATTGGTCAAATTTCAAATTTATCTTATGAAGATATAGATGCTCACTTTCAGATCACCTCTTGAATTTGATTTATTGATTGTGATATCTTTTGTTCTCTCTTGTTCTTTAAATTGAAAAAGTATTTTGTACTTTTGACTAGTTTATTATCTCTTTTTATATCATTAGTTATGTCTAAGAATTGATACTTGATTATTATTAATATGTTTGTGAAGACATACATTTTAAGTTTTAACTTTTGATTTTATGATTTTATATTTTTATTTAATTATAATTAGGTCAACCGAGTGAATTAGTGACTCACTAGTTGAACTAATGGTTCGATGATCCTGTCGTATGACCGAATCAATTATCGATTTGGTTCTATTCATAAAAAGATTTGGATGTGTAGTATTACTCTATCCATAAGGAGAGGGAGAAAGACTTCTGCTCAATTGTTTCTAGTGAATTTGCAGCTTATTGAACTTTGTTTTCTATTTTGGTATTTTTTGCTTTTGTTTTCTAATTTATTAAGTCACCAGAAAAAACTCTTAAAATGCAACCATAAATAAAATATCATTTCAGATATGTTGTTTGTCATAAATATAATACAAATAAATTTATTGTGTTGTATAAAATTTCAGTTATAATAATAAAATCATTATCACTAGCCGAATATAATATGAATGTATAACTATAATAACTTTTGCATTGTTAATAAACTATAATACTAAAATGTGGTGTCAAATTTACATTTAGAAAATATAGAATAAAAGATTTGTCTCTTAAAATATGTTGCTTTGATTGATTTGTTGAGTTACAAATACGTTGTTTTGAATTTTCTTAGGGTTAATTTAAATTTTTTTATTTATTCACAATGAAGATATAATTAACTCACATCTCATATTTTGTTTTTTTGGACAATGGAATGGGCCGAAAAAAACCTGACCCACCCAGAACAGAACTCGTAATACATTTCCAAATTGCATAGAAACAGTGCAACATCTTCCTCTCCTAATTTCGAAGATTAGAGCAATGTTCTAAAAATCGACTGGACTGATCAGTCGAATCGGTTCAACCAAAAATCAATAAAAAAAAAACGATCCGATCCAATATACAAAACTGCAAAATAAAAAGTCGTTCAAGAACCGTTGAATCGGTCAGTTACTGACAAGTCGGACCGGACCGGAACCCGGCCAGTTTACAGAAAACGACCTCCCTTCCTTGAAAGGGAAAAAGTTGCACGCGTTATCCCCCATTCCCCCTTCTCCAACTCCTTCCTTCAGCAAACCCTAGCCTCCACCAAAAAAAGCAAACCCTAGCCTCCACCCATAGTTGTCGCCGTCTGTCGGAGTGAGAGACTGCTGCTGCCGTCCATCGCACTCAAGAACTTCCGTCTTCGTGCTCTCGGGCCTCTCGCTGGATCCTCCACGTCGGGTGCTCGCATCTCGCCGTTCTCCTCTGTGCTCGGCTGCTCGCGCCTCCCTCCGCCAGTGAGTGCTCGAGCTGTGCGTGTTGGTTGCTGCTCGTCGTCCGTGGTTGTCTCTGCTCGATTCTGCCTCCCAGTCTCACTCGAGTCTCGTCTCAGTCACTGGCATCTCGTGGTTCGTCTGTCTCATCGCCGGCGGCAGAAGCAACTCGTGGGGTTGTCTCTTGCTTCGTCGCCTTCCGTGGGGTGGTCGCCGACTCGCCGTTGACCGTTGGTGAGTCCTTGCACCATCGCTTCCCTGTTCTCTCTTTTTAGATTTCCCTTCTCCCTGTATTTTTGCATGTTGCTGAATTGCTAATCAAATTTGCCTTGTTGCTAATCTAAATGTTGCTGTAAATCGGGACTTTACTTGGATTTGTTAAATTTGTTGCTGTAACTTGAATTTGTTGCTGAATTTGTTGCTTCCCAGTCACAGAATCAGAACAGAATACTCAGTCAGTGCTTGGTTGATTGGTTTTGCTCACTGATTGTATTTGATGATAAATTTTAAATTGATAACTCTATTACTGCTTTACTGTAAATTGATAACTTTTAAATTTTAAAGTTGCACTGCGTGTTACTGATTCACTGTTCCTTCGGTACTTCTTGTTGTTGTTAATCATTGTGATGAGCTTTATTAAAATTGGGTTGAAAACTGTTGAATCTTTTTTCATTTTTCATTGTTCTTAACTTCTGTAATTATTTAGTTGGATAACTGATGTAATTATTGAGTTCAAGAGATTGAGTTTTTGATTTGCAAGGTGATTTTTGGTTGATTTTTTATTTAATTTGGTAATAGTGTTTATGATTGGGGTTATCTGATTTTCATTCTTTTTGAATTTGGTAATAGTGTGATTACTTGTTACTGTTTGTAATGTTTGTTGCTGAATGATGATTGTTCTTTCTTGCCTCTGTTTAGTAATGTTTATTGAAATTTTGTACTTTTTCAATGCATATTTGTATGTGTTATTATTCCTCCTACTTCAAACTGCTTATGCTGCTTCTCACTATTTCTGGTGTGTAACTTGTATACTTCTGCATGATTCTCTTTTGATTCCACACAAAGTTGATGAAAAAAACTGATTTTGTTATCTGGGGTAATCTTATTCTGTTTCTGTCTATGTTTTCTTGCTAATGGAACATTCTAGTCTAGTTGTCTAGTGATCAGAATGTTATTCCTTCTTAGCTTCATGGAATGAAAGAGAAACTACATTGCATCCTCAGAGGAATCAAAAACCATTAATTAATTTATATATTATTCATTTTAGTTTTATGATTCTATCAATTTGGTTGTGTACTTGTTCTTCTTATTCAGCATAGGAATTTAAGCATTTTATTTTTCTGATATTTCAAAACTGTGTTTTTCTCAGAGACATTTATAGTTTTATACAGACAAGTGGTTCTGATTTTGGAATCAACTATGGACAAATAGCCAACAATCTTCCCTCTCCATCACGCGTTGCTGTTCTAAAACGGTTTTTCCGGTTGAACCACCGGTTGGACTGGTTGGACCAATGAACAAGTGAACCAGTGATTAAAGCGGTTTGATGACCGGTCCGATTTTCAGAACCTTGGATTAGAGAGTCCCACACCTGCTGCTCAATTGGCAACAAGGTGACTAACAGGTAAGAGTATGCTTCCAATTTGCCTCCTTAACTTTAAGACTCCGCCGCTACCTCAATCTGCTTCCAATCTTCTAATCTTCCTTCTGGGCATGGTGGGTAGCCCGTTGCCAAGGTTCATTTCTTGTTGCTGTGTTGATCCCGTCCATCGTTGCAATTGCGAACAATGATGTGGAGGTCACCTCGCTTTTCTCATCTTGTCAGTCCCACTCCTCTCTTCTATGTTTCTTGTTTGTCCAACTGAACTGAATGAAACTAGCGTGCTAAGCTTGCCTTGGATGTTTATTCTCCACAGGTTGCTAGATTCACTCAACTTCATCCTAAGCATGCCTCTCACCGTTACTACAACTTATCCCGTTTCAACCCCTCACAATCACAGGTACTCTACTCACTCATCAACTATTTGCCCCCTAACTCTTAAATACTTCTACAAAATAACGCATTTCTCGCAGGCTATTTCTAATCCCCCTCCCCAACAAAAACCTACACATACAGATGCACCAAATCATTATATTGGCCACAACGTTTCTAGGAAGGATAAAAACAAGTATCTTCTCACTACTGTAAGTATCTATCGTCATGCCCAGTCAAGCTCGTCTTTTTTCTTGAATTGCTTTTTTAAATACCAAATAATGCGATGCCACACAGCTTCTTGATCTGAACGACACTAAGGAAGCGATTTATGGTGCCCTTGATGCGTGGGTTGCATGGGAGCAGAACTTCCCTATTGCCTCTTTGAAACTCATATTGAATGCTCTCGAGAAGCAACAACAGTGGCATAGGGTTGTTCAGGTACATGATATGATTTGTTGCTGATTAAATGGAATTTAGCTTAACCTCACTTTTATTCAATAAATTACTCTGTTTCTTTAGGTGATTAAATGGATGCTGAGCAAGGGGCAGGGGAACACAATGGGAACATATGGTCAATTGATACGGGCTTTAGATATGGACCATAGAGTGGAAGAAGCACACAAATTCTGGCAGACCAAAATCGACACTGATTTGCATTCGGTTCCCTGGCAGTTGTGTCATCTCATGATATCTGTATATTACCGAAACAACATGCTGGATGATCTTGTTCGGGTATGTTTTCCAAACTAACCATATACTACAATTTCGTTGTCTTCTACTGATGCTCATTTGATCCTTATGGACAATTTGCACAAATATTCGATTACAATGTCATTGGACCGTCACTGATATTTTATGTTGGATTGACGCATTGACATTTGCATCATAATTTTGTGTTCTTTCATCAACAGCTTTTCAAGGGATTGGAAGCTTTTGATCGTAAACCTCGAGATAAAACCATCATTCGGAAAGTAGCAAATGCATACGAGATGTTGGGCTTGCATCAAGAGAAAGAGAGGGTACTGGAGAAATATAGCAATCTCTTCACAGAAGAAGGATCGATTAAAAAAGCTAGGAGGAACTCATCTGAGAAAAAATAAAAAAGGTAGTCTTATATAGTCTTATTTGTTGTCTTAGCACACCAGCATTTTTGTAGTTGATTGGTTTTGATTTTGGACCGGTATGGCTCCAAAGTACGGCAAGAACCAAATTATTTAGAGCTAATACATCCATACATAACTGGTAGTGTTAAATTTAGGGTTGACAAAAACACTGCACATGTTTCACCGAATTCAAGTCGTGATTGAAGCATTGCCAAAGCGAATTACCATCAAAGAAAACATTTATAGAAACAAGTAATCTGAACATCATCAATTTTATTAGTGAATGAAACAACTATTTTTTGTTTTCGTGTATGCCTAACTTATTACTTTCATGTGCTAATTCACTCAACTGTGTTGTAATTGTATAACTCTGGCATTGAGATCAGAGCAGATGGCAATATAGCTCAGCTTGAGACTTCTCAACTGACTTGTCACAATATCAGTTCAAATACTTAGAAAAATCTCGTTGAGCTTCTAGAACCAATTCGTCGACATCCCATTCGTCACGGTATAACTCAGGTCGCAGCCTCTTGTTCTTAGATGCAAACTTGTACATTTCCATCCTCCATTCTTCAACACCACGAATCCTACACTGATTAGCAATCCAGTTATAGCATTTCCACTGTCATTACCATATATAATCCCAAACACACAATATAAGTCTTGCTGATATATATTCTTTCCGGTTCACAATATTTTCGTTTTGATGTATTTAATCATTATCATTAAATTAGAATTGGTTACGAGTCCATTGAATTATAAATGCAATAGAAAATAAAAAGACAACTGTTACTATGAATTGGGGAAGGAAGTATATGATTTTAGACAAGCTAAAAAACATTCATTGCTTTTAAGTTTTAACTTTAGGAACCATTTGGTAATTGGCCGTATTATCAGTGTAACGCTTAGAAGTGCCAGAAGCTTCAAGTGAAGAGTTGAATGCTTCAGGATCTTGAGTCATTTCTTCTTTGGAAGGAAGTGCAAGGCGATTTGACAAAGCTCCTGCTATCCATTTGGTCTGCAGTTTGAACATGGGGAAGGGAACAACCTTCCAAGGCAACCCAACAAATGAAAGCCGTGGGGCCAATGCTTGTGGAAAAACATGCTTGTACAATGGTCTTACCCAGTTGTCATCTACACTTACTTCCCCATTTGTTTCAAGGAATGGGAAATCATACTTGTACCTGCTAAACGAACAAAAATGGTCATCAATCATCAACATTTATTTAGTTCTCTTCTCCAATTGCAGGGTTTTGAATAAAACTAAATGGAGAATGCTGAAAATACCCTGTGCAATGTACTATGATTTTCGCACCATCTGTGTCTCCATCTTTGAAAACCACACGACCATCTTGATGAACACTGTCAATCTGCATGTGCAACAAATACCAGCGCGTAAGATAAACCATTCAAGAGAAAAGTTGTCAAATAAAATGTTGGATACTAGTAATCATAATTTTAATGGAAAAACCAGATTAGATTATCCAAAAATGATGGTGATAATCAACCAAAAAAGAGATAATGGAGGCGATATGCTGAAAAATATCAAACGTAGAGCAACAAGATATTTCCACGAACCAAAGAATTTAAGCCTTGAATCCCAAAAAAGATTATGATATTTCAGTGGAGTTAGAGAGTATTAGTAGTATAGTACTGGCCAAAAAATGCTTTTGCAAATAGTCAAAAAGCAAAGGAAGCAGGCACATACTTGATCTTGAAAAGATTCAGGTGTCCTATAATTGTGGCTGTGCATTTGCTTCCCTCGCCATGCACTAATTCCCGCAAAGATTTTAAATTAAAACATGAAACGAAACAAAATAGGAGCATAAATAATGAATTTCATCTCATTCTCTTGTTAATTATGAAAATTTGAATTCCATTTAAGGGTCTGCCGCTGGCCAATAGATTACTACATGACAAGTGAGCTGACCTCTCGACCAACCCAAGTTGATTATTTTGTATGAAATTTGTTTTTTATTTTAAAAAAAAGCCCAAAAGTGAAGCAACCTCTTAACTATTTTGCCATAGTTTGGTTTTGGGCCAAATCTTGGAGTATAGCCCGTATTTTCCCAGAGTAGATTTGACATTATCACAAATGATTTAGGCCCCAGAAAAACCATTATTATTTCGCGAAATGCTTAATGCTTTCTTTCGAGAAAAAAAATAATAGACAACGTACCAAAAAAAAAGAGAAATAATAATAATAATTAATAGACAAATCTCTCGTAACTTCGTAAGTTCCAACACAAATGATAACTCAAGAAATAAAATTATTAAAATTTTAAATTAAGTTTAAAATAAATACTTCAATAATTATCCAGAATAAATACTTCAATAATATATTAATATTAATGTGCTTGTGTTAATGAGTTGATGTTCTTCGTTTCTTGCTTTCTTGTTCCTCTGCCACAATATCGGTCTCAACGCAAACTCTGTCCAAAACCACCGCTTGATTCTCTCTTATCTCTTCCCAATCTTATCCTAATTCATTCACCTTTATGTAATAAAATCTTCATGTATTCTGTATTGTAAAAAATGATTTCTTTTTGTTAATTTCTGAGCTTAATTGGTTCACCTCATTTCAATAAAATTCTGATTTTTTGTTTAGTTGTGTTGATTTGGGTTTTCTCTGCACACACACTCAAAGGCTGCGACTTCTTCAAGGGTTGATCGAAAAATGGTGTCTGGGAACGACCCAGTTGAGTCCTTCTTCAATTCCATTCAGGTTGTGAAGGAATCGCTGTCCCCTTTGGAAGTGGGTATTCGGAAAGCTGCAAAGGATCTTGAGCACTGCTTCCTGTCAGGACATAAGAATAAGGGCACGAAAGGTGTTTGTTTGATTGCCCAGGTGAAGCAAGGTGGTGAATTTCAGATCTGCGATGTGAAGAAGAAGAAAGGGTTGTCAATGAAGGTTCCCTTGAAGGCTTTCTTGGGTATTTTCTCACAAAACTCAGTGAGTGGTAATGGGAATGTGAATGTGAATGGTGATGAGGTGGATAAAAAGGGTGATGGGTCTTCTTCCTGCACCAATTGCTTGAAGTTTGCAGTGACTTGGTCTTTGCTGGTTAATGGTTTCCTTCAGGCTCTCCCAGCTCCTTTCAAAGCTGGGAGAAAGAGGTCTCAGAAAATGGCTGGTGATGAAGATGGGAAGGTATGTTCATGCATGAAGCCAAGTGTTTCATCGAGTGAAGTGACGCAGGATGAGACCAAGGGCCAGTTTATTAGGACAGTTAAGGAAAAAGGTGTGAAGTGGAAGGATGGTAAACATGTCTCACTTGAATGTCTTATAGGTTTAATCTTTAATCAGTTGAATCAAACCATTCAGAGTCTTGATCATGGTCTGCATGGAAATGACCCTGAAAATGTGAAAACTTCACAACCTTCTATACCACCTCAGATTGGCCATGTCAATGCATTCACAAACTTCTTGGAAGGGCACAAAATGGATGTGAATAGCTTCTTGGGAAATTTGAATTTTGCAAAGGTAGGTGGTGTGCCATCGGGTGTAGCTGGAGAAGAAAGCCCTTTATCAAGTGAAGAAGGATATAATGGTAATAATGCTAATAGTGGTCATGATGATAACAAGGAGGACGCTGGAGGGATTTCGCCGCAGAAGGTTGCCTCTAACATATTCAGTATTCCTCTAACAAATGTGGAGCGTCTAAGGTCTACACTTTCCACTGTTTCATTGACAGAATTGGTTGAGCTGTTGCCACAGCTCAGGAGAGCATCGAAAGAACACCCTGATAAGAAGAAACTGATCTCTGTACAAGATTTCTTTAGGTACACAGAGGCTGAAGGTACTAGTTTATAATTGTGCTTGCAAGGGTTGTTGATAATAAAAAATCTGTATGCTACTAGTTTCATTTTTTTTGTTTGCTGCTTTTATATTCCTAATACTCAACAGTAATGATGCATATAGGCAAATATGGATTAGTATTATCAATTTTGGTTGTCTAGTCAGTAGTGACTAATTACATCTAGTTTAATATTCAAGTTATTCCAAGTACGACCTCTTGCTCGGCTTACGTAGTATGTAAGCATCAATGTAAGTTATAAGTTTGTTGATAGATGAGCTCAGTCAGTAATGATGGTTAGACTAGATATTCATGGAAGTAACTGATTAGTTAGTTGGTAATATATAGTCACGTATGTATATGGCGAATGACTGTATATGATGAATATATATAGAGAAAATGTGCAGGAAGAAGAGAATGATGGGATTCACTCTTCTGATTTCTCCCAATAGACTCTGTATATGGTCAAAGAGCGACATTTTTTAACACTAGCATCTGCATATTTATTCATAGTTACAGAATTCATAGTTGAGCATATACCATTGACAGATATGACAGGATTTAAAGTTCCATTTCTGAAGGTTAAGATCAGTTAATAAAGCAATACATCAAAAATAATTTTGTTGGTCTTCTTTTACCTTAAAGAATGCAGAAAAAGCAACCAACATACATTTTCCGGAACAGTGTTTGCAATTGTGACGTCCAATCCCTGCACGAACAAATTTGCAGTTATTGTTAGTTGTAGGACATCTTTTAGCTGCTCTGTTTGACGTATTTGTTTACAGTATTAAGCTAATATTAACTGTTAATTGATTGTGTATGTTGTTCTGTTTGTGTTGTTAATGACAAATTCACAGTTTTCACTTTTATTTTCTACAGGGAGGAGGTTCTTTGAGGAGCTGGATAGAGATGGTGATGGCCAAGTAACCCTGGAAGATCTAGAAATTGCAATGAGAGACAGAAAACTGCCACGAAGATATGCCAAAGAATTTATGAGCCGTACAAGAAGTCATTTGTTTTCTCGGTCCTTTGGATGGAAGCAGTTCTTGTCATTTATGGAACAAAAGGAGCCAACAATTCTTCGTGCATATACTTCTCTGTGTCTAACCAAATCGGGGACACTGAAGAAGAGTGAAATATTGGAATTACTAAAGAATGCAGGGCTGCCTGCAAATGAAGACAATGCAGTAGCTATGATGCGATTTCTGAGGGCAGACACAGAAGAATCTATTTCTTATGGACATTTTCGTAATTTCATGCTTCTGCTTCCCTCTGACCGTCTTCAAGAGGATCCTAGGTAAGATAAATATGGTCATCTGGTTATTTTATTTATGCTTTTTCATATATTAGATACGAAGTCCATCATTACTCTCTTATTCTTTTTCATATATTAGATACGAAGTCCATCATTACTCTCTTATTTTTTTGGATATATTAGATACGAAGTCCATCATTACTCTCTTATTCTTTTTCATATATTAGATACGAAGTCCATCATTACTCTCTTATTGGCGTCTCTACTACATAACAATAGAAAAATAATTTTCAATCCTTTCATCAGAAAATTTGAAATGCATTTTGGAACATGAAGCAGACATGGGCAAAACAGACTGCAGAGAAATCGCCTGTTAATTCCTATGACCAAGAGACATCCTCGTTTAAGATGTATACCTCTGTTTCCAACCAAATGATTCAAAGAATTAAAGCTACATATTGCAATTTGGAATCCTTGCTTTTATGGAAGCTTTATTATAACTATTAAAAGGGCATCTCGGTGTAACGCATCCAGGGAACGCAAGCACCCAAAGGATGTAATGTGGGCAGCCTAATCTAATAAATTCATTCGTGGCTGTCATGACTTCAAGTGAAGTTACACGAAGACAACTCAATCCTTGCCCTCTCTTGTGCCTTTCCAAAATAACTCTTAGAAAGTGCTTTAAGAAGGGCGTCCCTATCTTTTCAACAATGAACCAACAAAATGGCTCTTGCTAGTGCTCACAAAGATCTTTCAAAGTGTGTGTCCCCTTTTTTGTTGCAGGACTAATATTATTTCATTAAGTAGTGGTTACCTTAAAATGCAAGGAAATTACATTAAGAACATTACATATTTTAATTTCCTTATTATCCAATCTACCATCAGTCACTGGTTAAGATTCATGAAATATTGTTATGTGCTTATGGCTATATATTCAGGAGTATATGGTTTGAAGCTGCAACTGTAGT
>NC_029780.3:117728209-117743349 GCF_000817695.3 Arachis duranensis | reverse complement strand
GGCCTTTCTTGTGCCCTCTCTTGTGCATTACTGCATCCAGTTGATTCAATCAAGGTAAATTCTCTAACTAGATGGCTTCCTTTGTTCTTAGGAATATCGTGTTTCAATATGGACCCTTGATTCCGTATTTCTCTTATAGTTGTATGATCTGTTGTTTCCTTTGAGAGACCTCATCATTGTCTTATTTGGCATGCTAGACTCGAGTACAAGCATCAACCATGTCCTTCCCTGAAATCATTGCCAAGCTGCCACAGATTGGAGTTCGGGGTTTATATAGGGGATCAATCCCTGCAATTCTTGGACAGTTTTCAAGGTATTTTTACATAGGAGATAACTTCTTTAATGCTTTCAATCAATCATCGCATAATGATGTTATTTTCCTTGCAAGCTCATGTTAGTTTTATTTATTTATTTATTTATACTGTAGCCATGGCCTTCGAACTGGGATATTTGAAGCAAGTAAATTGGTGTTGGTAAATGTAGCTCCTAACCTACCGGAACTCCAGGTAATTTGTATATCCTATTTGCTGTTACTTATATACTCGGCAATTCCTGATTATGCATTACGTTCTTAGTTCCATGATGTCTGAAATGCAGAGAGCATAAAGTAAATGACCTCCATTCCTTTGCATTCAGCTAATTATACTTATAAGCTTTGCACATTATCATTTATGTAGGTACAATCTATAGCATCATTTTGTAGCACGTTTTTGGGAACAGCTGTGCGGATTCCATGTGAAGTATTAAAGCAGCGGTTGCAAGCTGGTCTTTTTGATAATGTTGGTGAGGCTCTTGTTGGGACTTGGCAGCAGGATGGTCTTAGGGGTTTCTTTCGTGGAACCGGGGCTACCCTTTGTCGTGAGGTTCCATTTTATGTTGCCGGCATGGGACTTTATGCAGAGTCTAAAAAGGTATCTAATTTCCTTCATCCAGCTTGCTTCATGATCTTAGCGTTTGTTTTTGGAATTCACTTTGAGAGGTTTATGAATTATAAAATTGTTTGAAGCTCTTGTATGTATATTAAAATGAACCTTCATGTTCATCCAAATAAAGAGGAACTTCAGCTGGATTATGTATAAGAATTTTGACTGTCATGAAAAAACACTTTCAAGTTATTCACTGAACTAAGCTATTAGCCTATTACACATTTTTGTTCCCTCTTTTCTTTAGGTAAGTCAAGTCTTTCCCTTTAGAGGGTCCTATATTAGTATTCATTATATGGAGGTCATTGTCAATTGTTTAAGATAAATTTTATTCATTAATCATGTTGGATGGTGCTTATTGGTCCCCCCTTTAGAGGGTCCTACAAATGAAGTAGTTGAAGTGATGTAAAGTTGGTACAACAAAAAGTTATGACAATAACAAATAGTATCTTATTGTTTAGTTATTCCATATATTCCCTATGCAACAAACTGCATCAATGCAATCACTTAAGAAGTCCCCTCTTGGCAAGTGGCAGAGCAAACCTAAAAAAGATAAAAATAAAAGATGCTTGAAGACTTGGCCTTATATGTATCCTTATATATTTCCACACTGAAATGGTATAAATATAATGGTTTGTGGTAATTGATATTTTTGACAATGTGTCATGCTGGTATTTCATTTTGATTTTAGGGTGTCCAAAAACTGTTGGGGCGGGAACTAGAGGCCTGGGAAACAATAGCAGTCGGAGCTTTATCCGGGGGGTTGGCTGCCGTTGTCACGACGCCATTTGATGTCATGAAAACTAGAATGATGACTGCGCAGGGTCGGTCTGTGTCGATGACTATAATAGCCTTCTCTATACTACGGCATGAGGGCCCCCTGGGGTTGTTTAAAGGAGCAGTGCCAAGATTCTTTTGGATAGCTCCCCTAGGTGCCATGAACTTTGCAGGCTATGAGTTAGCAAGGAAGGCCATGAATAAGAATGAGGAGCTAGCTGGTAAGGCTTCGGAGTAATGTTAATTAAAACCTGAATTTAGCTGCAGCCCTTGGGGAATTTCTTACTGGGAAATTTTTTAGCACTTACTGAGTTAATTGCAGCTCATGCCTGGATTTTCTTTAATCTGCTGGTCATTGATGCTGCACTGAAATTCACATTTTGTTTCCTTTGTTCATTTTGTACTTTTTTTGAGTCTGCCATTTGTAGCAGCAGAATCAACAAAATTTTCTTGTACTTCCAATTGATTTCTTCATCTAATGTATAGATTTTAAATCTATCATAATCTTTCTCAGGTTTCTTCTTTTTGATTTCCTGGCTCACTTAATTGTCGTCTGATTTTGCACTGCCTGAAGTCATTGTTATTATTATTATTATTATTAGAGCATTAGTGATCTTCACTATGAACATCTTATGCACTGTATGTAGTATGTACTATGCAATCAAAATTGTTAATTAATTAACATGAGACTACTGTGTACTTGATAGGTTTAGAGATTAATAGAATTGGTAGGTTTTATTGATGAACTAGGAATTGCAAATCACAACCCCTTATTAGAATACACGGTTGGAACTACCAACTGTGGAGGGAGTTCAACCTCTCGAGTTCTAACAGAAAATTCACAAAACTAAAAACTAACTAATCAATTAGTATTTATAGGCCGCAGCTAGGATTAAGACTACTGCCCCCAGGGCTACTAGTTTAGCTCAAATAGAACAAACAAAATAACAGCAAGTAGGAACTAAAACTAGCAAGTAGACTATTTACCTCTCCTTGTAAACTAAATAAAACTTGTTTCTATCATTACTCCCCCTTGGACAACCACCTTGTCCTCAAGGTGGAACTCAGGAAAGGAGCACCGCAGTGCGGCAACCTCTTTCCAGTTGTATTCGCACAACTGAAGTCCCTGCCAGCGGACCAAGTACTCCAAGGAACTATCCCTTTCCGATCGAGACGCCAAAAAACGAGGGTTGCATGATTAGTTCGCCATCTTCTGCCATCATTAACGGTGAAACCTAAGGTTGCTGTGGTTTCGGGACAATCTTCTTTAATTTGCTCACATGGAAGACTGGGTGGAGCTTGCACCCTTTTGGGAGTGCCAACTTTTATACGCCACTACTTGAAAGGGTCCATAAAAGCAGGGACTGAGCTTTTCATTCATCCTCCGAGCTAAAGAACACATTCGGTAAGGTTGTAGCTTGAGATAGACCTAAAGAACACATTCGGTAAGGTTGCAGCTTGAGATAGACCTAATCACCTAACTCGAACTCCGCATCCCTTCACTTCTTATCCGCTGCTTGCTTCTTTCTAAATTAAGCTTGAGCCAAATGCTGTTTTAATTCAGCTAAAATCGCATCCTTGACATGCAAAGGGTATGTTTTTCCACGGAATATAATCGGGGGAGACACTACACGGTCTAAAATGGCATAGTCTGGGCGGATACGTTAAAGGTCGTGTTAAACTAATATTCTTCCCATAGTAACCACTCAACTACCTCTTCGGACACCACCCACAAATCATTGGAAGTAAGTCTCGAGGCACCTATTCACCACCTCTGTCTAACCGTCGGTCTGCGGATGAAATGCGGTGTTGTATTTCAGCTTAGTGCCTGCGGCATGAAACAATTCCGACCAGAATCTGCTCATGAAACCCTCACAATCAAAACAATCAATTTTGGAAACCCATGAAGCTTCACCATTTCCTCAATGAAAACGCAGCCACTTCCTTCGCCAAGAAAAGGTGTGATAATGAAATAAAATGAGCATATTTGCTCAGCCGTTTGACCACCACAAAAATGGTGTCTATGCCCTTTGACTTGGGTAAACAGACCACGAAGTCCATCATCACATGTTCTCATATCGTCTCCGAAACCAGTAAGGGCTGCAGCATCCCCGCCGGCTTAAGAGCGGCACACTTGTGACTTGCCTTGTTGGCAAGTAGAACAAGTTGCAACATAATCTTTCACACGTCGCCGCATCCCTTACCAATAGATAGCCACAATGAGTCTCTTGTAAGTTCGAAAATATCCAGAATGTCTTCCAACCCACTGTCATGATGCTCGGGCAATAAGGAGGGTATTTGAGCAGAATTTGCCGGCAAAATTGCTCTTCCCTGATAGAAGCAGAACAACCTCCCCTTCTTGAAGCAGCATTGGCCATCATCTGCCGGGAAAGAGCATCTGCAGCCTTATTTTCCATCCCCAGACGATATTTGATTTCAAAGTCCAAGTCCAGCAGCTTTGTTGTCCATTTGAGATGAGTCGGTTCCATCACCGCTGATCAGTGAGGATTTCAAACTCCTCTGGTCAGTAAGCACAGTGAAGTGACTTCCCATCAAGTAGTACCGCCATTTCTGGACAGCAAGCACAACCACCACTAATTCCCTCTTATAAGTAGATTTTGGGTGAGCTCTTGGTGACAAGGCTTGACTTAAAAATACAATCAGTCTCCCCTCTTGAGATAACATAGCCCCCACCCTTCGCTTGAGGCGATGGTCTCTATGACAAATTCTCGTGTAAAATTTGGGACAACCAATGTAGGAAGTGCTGCCATGAGGGATTTAAGTTTTCAAAAGCCGTCATAGCCCGATCATTCCATTCAAAAGCATTCTTTGTCAGATCTATCAATGGTTTGGCAATAGTGCCATACCCTTGCACAAACTGACCATAGTGCACTATGAGGACTAAAAATCCCGCAAGGCACGTAGGTCCTTAGGAGGCGCCCAAGCATACATGGCTTCAGTTTTGCTAGGATTTGCAGCAATTCCCTCAATCGAGACGATATGACCTAGATATTCAATAGAAACTACTGTCAAAGTGCACTTCTTGGCATTTAACACAAGCTTATTAGCGATTAATATGTGAAAGACTTGTTGCAAGTGATCGGCATGGCTCTCAATGTCTCGGTTGTAGATAAAAATATCATCAAAAAAGACCAACACAAACTTCCGTAACAGTGGCTTAAGGATGTCATTCATTAATGCTTAAAATGAACTCGGTGCATACCATGAACTCGTAGTGTTGCTCATGCGTCTAGAAAGCAGTTTTTTGAATATCCTTGCTGCGCATCCTAATTTGGTGATAGCCCGACTTTAAATCCAGCTTTGAAAAAACTGTGGCTCAGGCCATTTCATCCACAAGTTCATCAATGACCGAAATCGGAAACTTGTCTGGCACGATTATCCCATTTAAAGCGCAGTAGTCCACACAAAACCTGCAACACCCATCTTTCTCCTTGACCAGCAAGATGGGACTAGCATAAGGGCTCATGTTAGGCCAGATGATTCCCAAAGCCAACCTTTTCCAAACCATTTCTTCAATCACCGCTTTTTGGTGGTGTGGAAAGCAGTAAGGCCTAATATTAATTAGGGACTGCAGCTTCTTCCTTTGAAGGAATAGCATGATCATGTGACTGATGCGGCGGTAAACCTAGTAGGGTTGAAAGACTGCATCATGTGCATCCAACACCATTTGTATTGGTTGTGGAACACTTGTGACTGAGACTGAGTGCAGAGTTAGACCACCATAAAACAGTTCCGGATCACCCTTCAAGGTCAAAGCCTCCCCACCCTTGAATATCTCTATCCGAAAATCCTTAAAATTGGCTCAAATGACCCCGAGCTTATTTATCCACGCCAGCCCCAAAACAAACTCAGCCTCATTGATGGGAAATAGGTAAAAAACCTCGGTTATGGACAGCCCCTGGAAGCTCAGTGTTACCTCCTTGCATCTGCCCTGTCCCCTGAATTGCACCGATCTGCCACCTTTACCGAGAACCTAGGTGTGGTATCTACAATCAGACCCAACTCCGCTGTGATTTCTGGTTCTATAAAGTTATTCAAGGCACCACAATACACCAGCACCCGCACACGACACCCCTTCACCTCGTCCCACGCCTTGAACGACCTATGGTGGCAATTAGAGCTCGGAAGTTTAAGCTTTAATTGCTCCACTGCCTTCGGAACAGCTTCTTGCTCCAACCAATCCCCCTCCTCAGCCTCAGGTTCCATAATCAGCAACTTGAATTCCTTGTTCTTGCACACATGCTTCGCTGAGTAAGGTTCACTGCAGAAAATGCATCCCCCTCGTGCACGTTTAGCTTTGTAATCCTCATTGTTAAGATGCCTCACTTCCCGCCGTTTCGGAGGCTCCATCAATGATTCCACATCCTTGCTTGCTGGGACCGTCGCTACAGATGCAAGCACCGGCATGTTAATAACGAAGTTCTGTGGTGCTACAGATGCTGGGACCGCAGTGCCATGCTACGATTCTCCACCTTCTGCGCCAATTCCATCAACTCATCCACGATCTGGAACGAGAACAACCTGCATTCTTCACTCACCTCAAGTCTCAACTCATTCAAGAACAAGTCAATCAACAATTTTGGAGCCAGACCTCGAAGGGGACGAGCGTGCAACACAAACTGATTGACGTAGTCTCGAACCATACTTGTTTTAGTTTCAAAAACGATCGATAGGGACATTGCAACCGCTCAGGTTGAAAATGACGCAGAAACGCCATGCGGAGGGACTGCCATTGCAGCGTCGGCGCAGTTGCCTCCCACCACCGAAATCACGTGAACTCCCGACCTTCCATGGCGAACGTCACCACCACGAGATACTCCTCCTTCGGCACTGCTCTGAGAAAGAAGAACTGCTCCATACGCTCGATCTACGTCATCGCATCCTAGCCACAAAGATCGGAAGCTCGAGTTTCCGCCATTGCTCTGGCGCGCCTCTAGTTTCCTGTGAGCAACCGACAATCTAATGCAACCCCGAAGATCCCCACTCGTGATGGACTGGCTATTCTCCATGGAATCCACGCGCGCGTCGATCCACTGCAACATCTCCTGCAATGCACGACAGAGATCTTCGGCGATCAAATCGCAATTCCATCACATAATTCGCTCTTCCATTTTTTGCGATCGTCGTTGCACTTTTCACCACAAGCTTTCAAGATCCGAGGACTTCTGATACCAGTTGAAAGGTTTAGAGATTAACAGAATCGCTAGGCTTTATTAATGAACTAGAGATTGCACATCACAGTCCCCTAATGGAATACACAGTTGGAACTACCAATTGTAGAGGGAGTTCAACCTCTCTAGTTCGAACAAATTAATAGAAAATTCACAAAATTAAAAACTAACTAATGAACTAGTATTTACTATTTATAGACAACAGCTAGAACTAAGATTACTGCCCTCATGCCTGCTAGTTTAGCCCAAAATGAACTAAATAGCCAAATAACAGTAAGTAGGAATTAAAACCAGCAAGTAGACTGCTTCGCTTATTGTAAACTAAACCAAACCTGTCAGAACTGTGGTTAAATATCAGCCATTTATATTCGAACGAGAGAAGGAAAGGGTTTTCTCAATTACCCTTGGAAGGCCATCATGATAGTTTTAACCAAGTTGTTGGGGGAGATTGCTTCTACTGATATCGATAGTTGAAGAATGTTGACAACATCCATAGAATCCTATTTCATGAATTTAAGCCTAGTAACGATTAAGACGTCCGGAAAATGTATTCAACCTTTTCTGTTTCAATTAAATATGTTTTCTTTCGAAAACTTCTCTCCATTGCCATCAGAAATGTCAACCTCCGTATTTATTTAATAACAATTATAATCATCTCTTGAAACATTGCCAGCTTGAGCCGAATCTACGATTTCTAATCGGTTGAACAGACCCGAAAGAAAAAACAATTTTATTGAGAGCAGCGCAAAGCAGTATTTTCTTGAAATGATGCACCAAAATTATGGTAACTCCGAAAATGGGTTTATATAAAGAACTTGGAAGTTAAAAAAGAGAACAGAGTTACAAAGAAATCACTGCAGTAATTATTATTAAACCAGCATGGGAACACCAGCTTCTGATGTTTTGCTACACACTGAAGTTTTGAACAATTTAATAGCCCCAGTAATCGTTCCTGATTTCATCTTCATACTTCTTCAACAGTTCAGGATGCTTGGCAAAGTACTCATCATATGTCATGGTATTAATCTTGGCCTGTCAAAAAGACGTGTGAGAAAACATTCAATTTTATTAAACATGAAAAAGTTTGTGTAGTGATTTCTAATTACCTTCATTTCTTGTACATCAGCTATTTCCTTCTCTAAACGCTCTGACTCCTTGAGAGACTTCTGCTCGGCTTCTTTAAGCTCAACTAACTGCGTCAGAATTACACATACAGCACTTAAATTGACAATGTCTTTCACTGAGAGACATGAACAACTATTATCGTTTAGACAAAAGTTCTTACTAGTTGATCGAATTTAGTTTTATATTGAGGAGTCACTGTGTCAACATATTTGGGGATCTCTATGCCTGCGGAGAACCGTCAAAAAACATCAGAACTTGAATTGGTTGGTATATAAATATGTACAAAGATCCAATTTTAACTGCCTTAAAAGAAAAAGCAAAAAAAAAATTTGTAAAAAAAGTTATCCAACACTATTATAACATCAACAAAGGTTTGTACCTCTTCGATAACTACCTCACAAATCTAGATCCGATTGGTTGTGTCAATAATCTCATGCGTGTAAGAATGTTTGTACTCTCATTTTCACAAGCATCCCAATCTTAATTAATTGCTAGTTTAGTTTGCTACATTAAGCCACATTAACAATTTCTTTCAATGTACATTAAAATATGTTTCAAGTTAGAAAATTCACCACTAGTTTACTAAACCTTATCCACCATTCAATAGAGGGTATTTGGTACCCTTCGTAGGAATATCCATATATATCAGGCCCAAGTTTGAACAATGAACAAACTTTTGCCTGATAGGGATTCAAACAGAGACGGATTCATGTGTAACATTGTGGGGCAGGTAATTCCACTAGGATTTGGAAATTTATTTAGTAGTACATAATAGTGATATTTATTTGTCCCTATTATGTTATTAAATTTGACCACACTATATTAAATTATTATGATAATTATTTGCCCCCACAGTCAAATTTTTTTAGATCCATCACTGGATTCAAAATTCAAATGCAGGTCCAAACCAAATTAGAGCCTGGTATTAGGCACTAGCCTGCTAGGAAATCAGAGTATAATGCTGAAGTACTACTCAGCATTGAAGTAACAAGAAATACCCGAGCTTACATGAAACCACATGCATTTCAAATTCCAGTCCCCACTAAATTGGTCATTTAAATAAACAATATATTATGAATGTTAAAAGAAAGCAACAAACACATATGAAAGGGCATTCACAAACAGAGTTCATGAACATACTCTCGTAATGCTCCTTGTACATGTCCACCAAACGAGAGCCAATTCCCTTCCTATAATACTCCCAATCTATGGGCTCTGGCTCCTGCACAATCCAAAATAACAATAAAAAAAAGTAATAACCTTTTTCCCCTGAACAATGATTAACTAAGCAACCTCCGTTACACACACAAGATCTTCTGATTTTTCAATTAAGTCTCCATTGGTCCTAAAAAATTTCTAGCGTAATCAGTTAATCACGTCCAATGACAAAACCCTAATATCAAATGAAAACAATAAAAATAACAGCAAATAAATTATGTACAACAATCATTCAGAAATGTGTCCCAAACATCTAATCCCTAGAATAATAATAACTAATGACGAAGAACACTAACGAATTGGTAATATTTCCGAATTCACATCAGAATAACACACAAGTCAGAAATCACTCTAAATAAGTGATTACTTTTTCATTTTCGCTCTAGAATATAATCGATCTAAAAGTAACAGGAACAATACGAATTTTTGTATACACAATCGAAATTATTCAATGCGAGGAAAACGAGAGAGATCCGTGAGGATCAGAGAAGAAATCGAACCTGACTAAACTTGGTTTGGAGCTGCGAGTTAACCTCGTCGAAGGTACGACGAAGGTTATTGAACTCCCTGCGAGCCTCGTCGGAGACGATGAGCCTCGCCATTCCGTCCCAGTCGATGTTCTTTCCGGCCTTGAACACCACATCGGTAACCTTCTTCACCGATCCGCTCATTTTTCCTTCCTCTTTCTTTACTTTTCTTTTCTGTCGCTCTGAAATTTTCTCGCTGATTTTCTCGGCCACCAAACGGCAAAGGCAAAGAGATGCTGTTTTTGGGGAGCTGTGTGAGCTCAGTCTCCAAAACACCCTGATGCTATCACCCCACTATGGGCCGGGTTCTAACACTTGCATCTTTATGGGCCTGTTCATTTCTGAATTCTGTGTAATAGCCCATTTATGATCCAAACCATAATAATCCTGGCCCAAAAAGTAACAAACTGATGGCAATTTCTCCTTTTTGTTTAGATAAAGATTTTGTTCGGTATTACAGTATAGGAAAGTTATCAGGTGTACCTAGGAACACCGGTGTTCCTGTTGTTTTAATCGTTGATTTTAATTAATATATATTATATATATTTTTTATAATTCAGATCAACTGTTAAAACAACTGGAATACCGGTGTTCCCGGTACACCTGATAACCTTCCTAATTTTAAATAAGTAATTATATATATATATATATATATACATTATTTTGAATATTTTTTTATATATCTTTTATATTTTAATGTGTATTTTATACAAATAAAAAGCCCTAAAATATAGGAACAAAGGAAAATATGATATGTACACTGTAAGAACTTCTGATACGTACACTATTGTCCAATCAAACGATTGTGCTTATACAACTTTGTTAAATGTAGTACCAATATGGCAATATATAATTTTACCCTTTTTACATTTATATAACATACAATTTTTTTTTCAACGACTATAATTCAAATGTTATAGTCTTTTCATACTCACTTAAATATCGATGTTCGAGTCTCCCTATTTTTCGTTAAACTCACAAAATTTCCAATAGAGGAGGTGAGCGACAGAAAAAACACAAAAATCACAACCAAATATATATGTATATCATAAAACATACGACAAACACAAATCTAAATTTTGTTTTCCTTGCAATTAGACCACCTCGGTGCTCGGTGTATACTATCTATCTGACTATATTGAGTATCTATCTGACTTAATTATTATGTTATATTATAAGAAAATTCGTTTGTATTGATAGTTATATGAAGCTGGTCTCTTTAATTTTGAATGTTAAAACACAATACTGATTAGAAATAAATAATCAATATTTTGCTAATTAAGTGAAACTTAATTATGTATGGTAAGAACATGTCTTCCTTTAATCTAAGAATCGGAAGAAGGTTTTATAGATGATCTTGCTATACATCTAACAAAATAGCATATATGTATATATATGTGTGTGGTAAATGCTATGGTGTCTATATTACTAAAAAAGGCAAATAAATATTATTTAATAAATTTTACATGATTTATTTTTTATTTTAAATATTTTATTTTTTACTTTAAAAGAGAAGTTACGCAATTTAGGCATCATAACAAAGACACCATAGAACTCACCTATATATATATATATTAATGAGTATCAAGTAGTTTGAGATGAAACCAAATACATGTGAAGATTGATTTGCACTTGATAACTCTGAATGCTCACATACACTCACATTGCAATATTTCTTTATTAGTTTCCTCATTACAATATTTCTTTTGAAAAATGAAACCCGTCAAGCAGGCCAAACATACACCACACTAAAAGTTTAGAAGAAAAAAAAAAAGAAGCAGCTAAGGAAATCTCCATTATTCCCCTTTATGTAAACTATTGTTCACTCCGTCCAAGATGCCACTATTGACCTTAATTAATTTGCTATGTTAATGTCTTTATTGACTTCAGGACGATGAAGTCAAAAGGTTGGACTACTTGAGACTTAATAATTGAGATTGCATGCATTGTATCATCTTTAATTAATTCTTTCTGTTTCTATTATTTTCTATTTCCTTGTTATGTTTAATATAGTTATATATATATAAACTTTACAAGAAAATAATTCAAATTTTAAATTTTAAATTTTTTTCTTTTACAAAAGTTTTAAAAAAATAATTCAATAAATAAGGCAGAAACCAAACAAGGGTTTAATTAAAATGTTGATGTATATACTTCGAGAAATGGACAAATCGATTCCTAATTTTTTAGTCTGCGCTTCTGCGAACATTTAAGTTTCTGAAATTTTAAGAATACATTTAAGTTTCTGACTTAGTTTTTTTAAATTCTGGACATATACATTGATTCCAGAGTCTAATTTGTCATATTTTAAAAGCTCTCCCACGTGTACATTCGTATCGATCAGGTCAGTACAACAAGATTTACGTTTGATTTTTCCATTAAATCTGACATTTTCATTAGATCTGACAGATCCAAATAAATATAAGAAATTGATATGTCCAAATTTAAAAAAACTCAGTAACTTAAATATATTTTTAATTTTAAAAGACTTAAATATCCACGTATCAAAGTATCAAAAATCTATTCCTCCTTTTCTCTTATTCTTTTGATGGTCATCGTGTATGTCAAGCCAAAAGTGCAAAGTATTATATGCTTGTGTAACCCAAACCATGTCATGATTCCATTCCTAGAATCAACACGATCTAATAAAGGGAGGAAATTATAAAGTAAAAAAATAAAAAATTAATCACTTCTAATTTTTATTATGTATGAGTTTTATTATTTTAATTTAAAGGTGACTAATTTTTTTTTCATTTTAAAAAAGAGTGTGATTTATATTATTATATATAGAGAGAGATATTTCAATTTAGTTTAATTCCCGTGCAAATATAGTAGTTTTCAATTACAACTGTGATATGTTCCCAAAATGTCAACATATAATGGCTTTTGAATCCTTCACAAGACAATATTGAAGAGTGAAGACTCAAGACCGCGTCCGTGTCTAACACAATATATTCTAAGTATCTAACTAAAACCATATATAAACGAGGTATTTATTAATTTCTAGAATATCTCTAGATATTAATTATTGTAATAATGGATATATATATATATAGTTGATGACATGTTAGATTGTATAATTTAGTATGGTATTGATTGTTAATTACAAACCTAAATATAATTCACGAGTCATGTATACTTTAATGGGCCGGGTAATATATATACCCCAAGCAAGTATATATAGACATATAGTGGAGATGTAACTAACTATATATACATAATAAATCTGAATGTTTTGGTGGCCATTGATAACATGCCACTAATACATACCAACTCTAGGGTATAGGGGGAGTCACATTCTTCAGCATATAGAATCATTGCCATTCTGAAAACTATAACACATAACCCCTTCTCCCAAATTCAAGGAATTCACACAAAGATCCCATTATACATATGGATACATCTATGAAGATTAAGATTAACGGCTCCGTTAGGAAGATAATAAAAAATCTAAACAATATAAATAATGAGCTTTAAATTTAGTTCAATACAAAAAAATAATTTTCTAAAAAAATTCATTTAAACACTTTCTTTCTCTTTAAATTAAATTGGCTGCTACTTTCACCCTCATCAATTATTCTATTTCTTTGGCATTAGAAGCTTTTTTACCAGTTATTATTGTTCATCTCTGTAGTTCCCTCCCCATCACCGTCGCGGAATCATCATTAAACAACCATCTACGTGCACGTAATTATTAAAATAATCATTCGACTACCTAGTGAAATGATTATCCAAAATTTGTTAATTATATATACTTAAACTGAATCGAACAAAATAACCATCCAATTAAGAATTAAAATAACCATCTACATACCTAGTAAATTGAACATCCAGTACATTTACAGGGTAGAAAGAGTTGATGGCGACGCATGGAGGTAAGAGAGGAGATCCGGCGACGGAGTAGCCACGCAATGACAACTTCGGCTAGGTGAAGTTGCGAATCTGTTCCGTGGACTTCGAAGCCGAACACGCAGTGGTCAAAGATGGAAGAGGAGGAGGAGTTGAATCGGTGGGAGGAAGAGTGGCGTCGATGAGGTGCAGCACAACAGCAACAACGGGCCAACAGGAAAGACAGACGACGAGGATAACATGTGTCTCGAACAGCGCAACAAGAGGCGGCGGCCTGCACCGCCGGCGGCAGGTGCACAGTGGTAACAAGGACGCACGGGCCTGCTGCAGCGCAATCTCCGTTGCTACAGCACGCAAGCGAAATGCAGAGAGGATGGGCAACGTCAGCGGGAGGATGGGCGGCATCGGCTGGGCAGTGTCGGACCGGACAGCGGAGAAGTGTAGCGACACCAAAGTGACTCTACGAATCGAAGATCACAAATGAAGAATGATAGGTTAGTAGGATATTCAGTATAACTGTGTCAATTGTAATTTAGTTTAATTGCAAATTCTTATTTTTTAAATTTTAAAATTTAAAATTAAAAATAATTAATTAATAATCTAATTTATAATTTTAATTTTAATTTTTTTTTATTTTATTATTCACATTGTTTAATATTTTCATTGTTTCCGTATACTTTTTCTAAGAATAAAAAGTAGGTCATGTATGTGGGGCTGCTAATAACATAGAAAATTATAGGAAAGAAGCTAACAAGGCATTACTTCTTGTTGCAGTCAATGTAGAAGTTCATTTTCAGTTTCAAGAGTATTATGATGATTCCATCAAGACTTAGAAATAATAATCAACTAATTAATTTCGAGTGACGTTAGGATTTCAACTAAGCTGCCGTACTAAGGGGGAAGCATCACTTGACTATACATAGCTTAGTGGACGAACTTGGAAAAAATAAAATAAAATAAAATCTGGTAGTATGAGCATTGAAATGATCAAAACATGACAAAGTATTTTAAGAAATATTTAACAAGAGTACATAGATTGCGTAAATGGATTGTGTCACGAAATTAGCTAAAAGTTAAGGAACACTTTAATTTGTCGAGTTTATCTGAGTATCTGCAAGAAATATACCAATGTGAGAAATGTTTTGTTTTTGTATACTGATACCAACTCATAAGGGTGTCTGCGGATCGGATCGGATCGGATATGGCCGAAAATTTTATCCGATCCATACAATTTCTATCGGATCGGATCGGATATGATATCCACATTTTTTAGCGTCGGATCCGATCCGATCGGATCGGATCGGATCGGATATCGGATATATTCGCATAATTAAATCTTCTCTTTTTTATTATATTTCAATGTAAAAAAATTCAATAAAAATATTTCTTTCATACTTTTAAACTTATTTATTTCTAAAATATTTTTAATCAAACTCTTTTTAAATAATAAAATAAAATAATACAATATATGAATAATAATTACTAACTAAAACATACAAACAAGTAAATATAATACCAAACATATATAT